>NW_015622970.1:511706-519540 GCF_000320785.1 Rhodotorula toruloides NP11
TGCCGTTGCACGTACTCGCACGCGTCCCTCGTCCAGCCAGTCTGCGCAGGCCGCTCGCCCGTGTTTGGCTTGTCGAGGTCGTGGCAAGGTGGGACGAGCAGGTCCGCCCAATTCGCCTGAACGCGCCGCGCGTAGACTGGCCGGCTCGTACGGGTCGACAGAGGTAGACAGAGCAACTCACAAGTCTGGGCGAGCCGTGTACGGTGCGAGTGACGGCGAGGTTGAGCCGGGGTGGGAAGATACGGCGGGCGGTGGTCGACTCGATGCGCGCGGCAGGGACAAGCGCTGGGCTGGGTAGTCTGAGCGTGTGCGCGAGCTTGTCGAGCTGGTCCAACTGCCTCAGCGAGCGAGGAGCTGTGAGTTGCAGCAGGCGACGCTCACCGACGCTCTCTTGCCTTGACCACCCCCGTCACTCGGCTGCACGCTCAGTCTGGCGGGATACGCTCACTTGCAGGCTATCTCACTCGATTCGGGCTATCGGACGCGCCGCACTCGACCCGCCCCGTGGCCTGCCCGCTCCTAGCGGTCTGCCCAAGCTCGCTCGCTCACGGCGTCGCTCTCTTGGTCTTTGGAGTGTGGCTGAACGCTCGACTGCTACGCGACTCTAGCTCGGAACGCCAGGACGGCAGGCGGCCAGAAATGCGCAAGGCTCAGGGCTTCGAAAGTCCCTCTCGCCCCGACTTCCTGCTCTTTGCCTCCCTCTACACGCTCGCGCTCGCTCTTTCAGGCGATATTCGACGACAGCCGTCGTGCCAACGTCGCCTCCGAGCGTCACGAGCTACCTTGACGGCGTCAAAACGTTCGCGGCTTCCCCAACGACGACTTCCTGTCGCCCTGCGCCCCGTCACTCGCCTTCTGACTGCTCTTCTGCTCTTCCTTACTTTCTCAACTCAGCCACACCAATCTCCACCATACCGCGTGTGAATGTCGCCGTCACCTCTCACGCTTTCAAGCGGCTGGCGGCTCTCGCGCTCGTGCTCCCCAAAGCTTGCTCGCCCCTCGCCTCGGTCGTTTTAAGACGTCGAAGACGATAGCTCTTGCAGTCAGAGGCTATGCTACACGATGTGTCAAGGATACAGTACGTCAAGAAAGACGCGAACATCAACCATTCGAGCGGACCTGGACCAGCCAAGTCCCGCTACACCTTCTATCTCTCCATGCTCAGCCGAAAGGGTTGCGGAAGCCAGTCGTCCCGATCGTCGGCGCATACCCCTGGAAAGGCGACGCCACCGACTGAGGCCTCGAGACGTCCGTCGGCCCGCCCCAAACGACATCGCCGCCAAAGTTGCTCGCCGTGCTCTGACGGTTATCGAACGCCGGTCTCGCACCGAGCTTGAGAGGTTGGACGGGCGCATAGGCGATCGAGTTCTTGCGCAGTTGGCCGACGGTCGTCGAGGGGGTGTAGCCCGAGAAGGCGTTCGAGGGGTGGAAGTTGTTCGTTGGCGGAGCCTCTGAGAGTTCCGAGTACTCCGACGAGAGCGAGCCTTGACGGTCGTCTGTTGTGCGCTGCAGCGGCGAAGGCTCGAAATCGTCGGCGACTTCGAGCTGGAACGTCGGGACAGGCCGAGCGTGCGACGAGAGGTTGCTCTTGACGCTGCCGCCCTTGCGGTAGTCTAGCTCGTGTACGGTGCTAGCCATCGAGCCTCGCTCGCCGGCGCGGGACGGCGAGGTCCGGTTATGAGCGGTCGATTGCGAGCGGATCGAGGGCGTCCCGCTGGACGTGCGAGTCGCAGACCAGGGGTCGCGGAACCCGCTGCCAACGGTGGCAGACGACGCGGTGCGAGCGTGAGAGCCTGAATACTGCTCAAACGGCGGAGACGCCTCGTGCTGCTGCGCACGCGAAGGTGACGAGCGAGGCGGCGAAGTGGTCGGCCGAGTGTACTGCTGATGCTGCTGCTGCTGCTGCTGGCGTGGCTGCGGCTCGTCGTCATCATCGTAGCCGCGAGTGCTGAAGTGCTGCTCGCGGACTTGGGCGACGACCGGCGGCGAGATGGGCCTATCGCGGAGAGGTGGCGTCGAGCCTTCTGCACGTGTCGGAACGTGCTTTGGTCGCGGTGCGGCCTTTCGGGTAGGGGGAGAGCGGATGCGAGGCGAAGCGGAGACGAGCCCGCCGGTGGCGGCAGGGCGAGGTGAGGAAGCTGGGGGGGTCGAGGGGCGGTCCTCCTTGAGCGAAGGCGAGAGAAGGGCGTGTTGAGGCGCCTTGACGCCGGGGTAGAGGGGGAACGTTTCCATGCCGAGCGACTCGACGAAGCCTTCTGGCAAGATCGGCGCCGAGATGGTTGGCGGCTTCTTCGAGCGGCCGATCAACTTGAACGTCGTTTTGCGCTGGACGCGAGGACGGTCTTCCCGCGCGCCTTTGACGCCGGACGAAGCGAGAGCTGGCATGGGAGCTGAGGGAGTAGGAATGGCGGCACCGATGGTCTTCTTCTTGATGCGCGCAGGGTCGACTGTGTGGATGGGCTGCTCGTGTAGGGGAGGCGAGGAGCGGGCCGTTGCTTGGGTCTGGCGAAGCGCCGACTCGCACGCGGAACCGAAGTCGACGCCGTTGGTCGGCGTCAGCGGGCCAGTCGACGAGCCGGAGGTCTCGGAGGACTGCCTGTGCTGGTCGTGGGACGAGTGCTGCTGCGACTCCTCGCCGTCATCGTTGTCGAATCGCAAATCCTCCTCGTAGCCGCTGACGGGCGGAGCGGGGCTGAATGCGTAGTCGCGGACCCAGCCGGTTTCGCGGTCGTCGGCGCCACGTCCTCCGCCACCGTACAACCCGCTCTTTCCTCGCTCGTCCCACGGCGTGTCGGACTGGACATGCGACTCGTACGGCTCAAGGTCTTCCTGGCGAGTCCTGCCTGCAGCCGTTCCGCGAAGGTCTTCGCCGGACCCGTCCTCCTCGTCTTCCTCGTCCTCCGCATACATGTCGACGTATGCGTCAAGGACGCTGTCGATCCGGTTCGACTTGTCGTTGCGAGCGTCAAACGAAGGCACGAACAGCTGTCCGGCGTTGTTGCGTGCGATCGGAACATTGTCCTGAGAACGGTGGGAAATGAGCTCTCAGGTCGCGCATGCAGTGGGGCGGGTGAGAGGGGCGCACCTGCTTGTACTCGTAGCCTTTGTCGTGGCAGTGCGCTTGGTAGTACGGCTGCTGGTCGTGCAACTCGTATTGGACCGCGAGCGAATCGCCGAAGCCGCCGGCCTCTATCCCCTTGTTCGATCCGAGTTTGTACGACCCAAAGGACTGCTGGTGGTTGGCTGCGAAGGGGTCCTTGAAGCCGTTGTACTGCTGAGCGACGGCTGCCATGGGCGATGAATGACGAGTGAGAGTCGGCGAGGCGAAGGGAAGGGGAAGGGAACAATCGCTGTTCGAAGGCCGAGGCGGAACCTGTCCGGCTCAAGGGTGTGCAGTCGCGAGTTTCGGGTGTCTAGCAGCGCCTGGCTGGGACGTCTCGAGGGCGTTGGAGGAGCGAAGCGATGACAAGGGTGAGAGGCAAGCGTGAACGCCTCGCGCAGGCTGGACGGGCTTTAAGCAGGCGCTACTCGTGGGTAAGATCCGCAGTGACGCCCGCTCGCGTGGTCCCCGAGGCGGTATCGACCACAAAGCGTCGCAGAGCTGGCCGACGAGCGAGGCGTTTCGCGCGCGCGGGTTGCCTGATGCAGGCGTGGAACACGAACAAGCATAATTCGCCCAGGGTCTCGAAACAAGCAGCGGGCGTCGAAGTGGCAGGACGCGAATTCGCCGGGAGAGGAAGGAGGCGGTCGTCGCGGAGAACGACCGCTACGTGTTGCTGTACTGCCGAGAAGTCGGACAAGGACGAAGGGCGCTACGAGAGAACACGGGCGAAGAGCGGGCATTGAACAAGCGGTCGTTGCAAAGCGGGATAGAGCATCGTAGCGAAACACGCGAACAACGGGAATTAGGCAGCGAGGAGGTATACTTCAAAGTGTGTAAGCGAGAGATATGCGAGAAGAGAGAAAGAACCAAAAGCGATGGCGACGACCAGGCGAGCCTAGATGGCCTGCGAGTCGTCCCAGTCCTCGCCCGGCGGCGCGCGGTGAACGTCGACCTTGGCCTTCTCGTTCATGTACGCGCCCTCGGCCGAGATGTCGACACCGTGCGCCTGGGACGCCTCGAGCTCGTCGCGGTACAGGCCCTGCGGGTCCTGCGGGATCCAGACCGTGTCGTAGTCCTTGTACATCGCGGGGTGGTCGAACGCGTTCTGGTCGAGGTGCTCGTCGCCGGGGAGCGTGCCCGTGTCGTCGTTTGTCTCGACGGTGCGGAGAGGCCTCTTGTGCTCATCGAAGGAAGCGCCGGCGGGAGGCGGGAAGGCTGTGCGGACAGGAGCGATCAGCGAGACGTCCGCATGTATTTGAGCAAGTCCTCCACGCACTCGACTCGTCCTTCTCCTTGGTCGTCGTCTCGCTCTGAGTCGGCGCGAGCTGCGACGTCTGGCCGGCCTCGCGGCCCGCGTTGTGGTGAGCGGGGAAGCCGTCGGGGAAGCCTTGAGTGGCAGCGATCTTGGGCGCAACCGAGAGCGGGAGGAACTTGACGAGGGGCTGGTATCCCGAATTGAGGACGATGTGGTAGAGCACGGTGATGACGATCAGAACGACCATGATGGCGCCCTCGGGGATGGCCGACTGCTTGCCTTTGGCGTCCTGGGCGAGGAAGAAGAGACCGCACATGCAGATCTGCTCGATGTACAGGCCGACAAAGATGTGGCCGAGCGCCTTCGGGTAGAAGAGGCCGCCGGTCTCGGTTGCGGGCGGCGTGTCGATGACGAGGAGGAAGAGGTACTGCGCGACCCGACGGTGTAAGCTTGAAGTCGGCGGTAGGAGGCGAGACTGTGCTCACCTTGTACACGAACCAGAAAAGCGCGAAGGCGACCAGGGCGAAGCCGCAGACGAGCGGGGCGATGACCGAGTAGGTCAAGCCAATCACGGTGAGGAGGGTCATCGAGGGCCACTGTGCGCGACTTTAGAATCAGGAGATGCGCAAGACGGTACGGAAAGGATTGTTGACGCACGAGAGTTCCCCAGGCGACGGTCGAGGAGTTGTACTTGATGCCGAAGACGGAGCGCGGAGTCGAGCCAAGAAGGATGAGCTTGACGTAGTAGACGATAAGCTTGACGATCTGAAGGAGCGATCCCGCAGCGCCAGCGAACGAAGTCGTGACAAAGTAAGTGAGGAAGAAAGTAGAGGCGGCGGGGAGCTGTGTCGCGAGGAGGGTGACGGCGCTCGAGGGGTTCTTGGCGATGGCCGGGATGGCCTTGACGAGACCCGAGGCGAGGGTGACGATCAAGAATCCGTGGATGACCTGGAAGATGAAGAGGCGGGTCATGAGCGAGAGCTCGATGCCGGTCTTGAGCGGGATGCCCTCAAAGCGCGCGAAGACTGTGCGAGATAGGGGACGTCAGCGAGGTCGTAATGGACGGAGAGGAAGTCGACTTACGGCGCAGGATGATCGGGAGGAGCATGAAGAGGACGGCGAGCGCAATGGGCGGGAGGGCACCCTGGATGATACCGTTGACGGCTGCGCGAGAGCTGGTGAGTTCGTGATGTGGGCCGTGAGCAAGGAAAGTGTGACGCACGAACAGGAAGCTTGCAGAGCCAGGCGAGCCAAGGAGCGCTGATGCAGAGCGCCGAGACGTTCGAGATCAAGCCGACGAAGGCGACTGCGCCGGGATGAGCGTCAGTCCGATGCCTGCGCCTCGAGGAAAAAGGTAGCGTACCAGGGAAAGACCAGAGGATGATGAGGCCGAGCGTGGCAGCCCACGAGGCGGCGTAACGAGCGCGCTGCTCGTACGGCTTGATGCGGAGGTTGCCCCAGATGACGTCCTCCTGGCCAACCTCGAGGAAGCGGTACGACATGCGGAGAGGAGCGTGGTGGGCGAGGCACCTGCGTGACGGGAGAGGTCAGTCTCGAGAAGAAGGCAGGTGGTGCGAGGAATCCGCGACTCACTGAGCGAACATGTGCGCGGCGATCTGCGTGTGGAACTGGATGAAGACGGCCGACCTCGCAGGGTACTTGGTGCTGCCCTCGTTTCCGCCCAGCAACTCACGCTCCGTCTCGAGCTCCCTGTTCGTCGTCTCGATCTCCTCCCTCGCCCACTCGATCGAGTCGACCTTTTTCCCCCAAAGCCCGAGCGGACCAAGCTTGTGGGTCGGACGCTTCTTCTGCGGCACGTAGCGGTAGACTTCGCTCTTGCTCGCCTCGGGGTCCGAGGCGGGCGCGTCGAGGTGCTTCTTCTTGTTCTTGGCAATCTGCTTCGTCGCGAGCTTGAGTAGCTTCGTCTCGGCGCCCTCGAGCTTCTTGACGGCCTTCTCACGGCGGTCGTACAGGTCCGGCAAATCCTTCAAGTCGCTGTGGGCACAGATCGCGTCAGTCGAACCCTCTGATCCGCACAATGACACCCGTACGCACCGAGCGAACCAGATGCGCTTGGCACCTCCGGGCAAGACGTTGCAGAAACGCTGCATGTTGCTCTGGTTGAGGAGTTCCTCCGGGACGCCCGTGACAAGCACCGTCTTCGACTGAGCGAGGCGCGTGTGTTCAGGGCTCATGAGGAAGTCCTGGCGGAGCTGGATGAACTTGGCATATTCGCGGCGGATGAGGTAGAAGACCCAGAAGGTGAGGATCCAGACGAGGATGAGGTGGGCGGCGTAGCGAGGCTGTTGCGAGAGACCGACGTTGCCAAAGGTGAAACGGGTGATGCCGGTGTTGGTACCCCTCGAGCCGGCGGCGTCGACGGGCAGGAGGATGACCCAGGTGAGGATCATGCTGCGTGACGAGGTGTCAGCTCGAAGCAGTTCCTTCGAGCGGTGTGCAAGAGATCGTGTACGCACAACGGAGCAAAGATCTCCATCATGAGGAACAAGAAGCGGACGAAGATGTAGGCATCGAGGCCATTCTTCTGGAGGATCGTGTTGGCCGGCGTGCGGATGACATAGGGTATCCAGCCGAGGAAGGAATGGGGCAGGGGGTCGACGCGCTTGCTGTGGGCGGGCAGGAGGGTCAGCACAACCGTGATAGCGAAGTCTGGCGCGTGAAACCCGCAGCCGGCAGGGTTGAGCGACGAACTTGGGAGGAACGCGGTAAGAGCGGGGGCTGTAGATCTGGCGGAAGCGGTTCTTGAGGATGATGAAGGCGGCGACCTGGACGCGGGCAAAGACAATGGCGAGCAACGCGACGATCGCAAGGAGGATGAGGAGGGGGACAGTGTCGAAAGGTCAGCTCTGCTCGACTGGCGCATTCGCGACGAACGATTCCCACTACGCACCTCTGCACCCAGCACGATCAAGCCCGTCACGAGCGCGGTGATAAAGGTCTGCGTCTGTTGTTGGCCGTCCAGCCCACCCGCGAGAATTGGCATTAGCGCGGGTCTCTTCCTGCGCAAGATGAGGGCGTCGCAGGACCCGCTGCGCTGTTCAGAGACGCACCGACTTGTTTGCTGTGCGAGTGCATCGAGTGTCAGCGTCCTACGTGAGGTGTGGGAGGCACTTGACCCCGTCGAGCCTCGTCTGGAGCCCTGGGGACTCTGCGGTCGACGGAGTCCACAGACTGAGCTGTGGGATGTACTCACTGACTTGGTCGTTCGACAGCGACCCTGGGGACGCCATGTTAGCCTTGCTGGTCGAGTCGAGTGCGCGGCGAGAGAGAAGGACGTCAAGTGCGAGCAAGCGGGGAGGAAAGGGTCGAGGCACGCATTTAAAACAGAATTGACAATCTTCTAGCCTCGACCCACGTCATCCAACTCGAGCTGCGCTTTTCCTCTGCTTTGCACTCAGCCTCTGCTTTGCACTGCTTTGCACTCAGCTGCTTCGCTGAGTGCAAAGCAGCTGAGT
>NW_015622970.1:519553-597425 GCF_000320785.1 Rhodotorula toruloides NP11
CGCCCTCTCTCTGCTAAGTCTCTCGGACCACCAGCGCAGCATGACAAGAAGGCACTTGCATTCCCAAACACCTCGAGGACCAAGAAGGGCGGCGACAGGAGGCGGAAATGACGAGGCGCCTCGAGCGCAGACGGTCAATTGAGCCGCCTCACGCTTGCGCCTCGACGTCCATCGACGCCGTAGCTGCTGCCGCGTCTTCTACTTTGGCGGCTGGAGTGACATCAGGTTGTGCGGCGGGTTGTGCGTCAGGTTGAGCGGCGGGAACAGGTGGCTGGGGCGGGGGAGGGAAAGCGGAGCGATCCTGCGAGCGAGAGTGCAGACGAGTCTCTCGTCAGTTTCGCGCTCGCGCACAGCATGAGAGAGGCGTGACGCACGAGGGCTTGCTCCTCTGCGATCCTGTACTGCTCGTCGCGACCGCCGTTGATCCCGTTGACAGCCTGCAGCGCCGAAAGCGAGTCAGCTCTTCAACTCAAGAGCAACGACTGGCCTAGCACTCACGTCAACTCGCACCGTCCTGTCGCCCGCCGTCAACCCCGCCAACATCAAGCTCAACGCACGAATCCCCTCCTCGCCCTTCCCGCCGACCGCGCCCGTCCCCTTCCCCGCTGGTCCATTCCCGCTCATCGCCTCATCAAGCCACGAGTTGACGACCGTGTGATGAGTCCAAGTCGGCGACGCAGGAGGGATGGGGTAGTACCGGCCTGCGACGGACGGGCCGAAGAGGACATCGACTGAGACGACGTCGAGAGGGGGCTGGACGAAGCGCCACTTGTGACGCGGGAAGGGAGGGGGGAGGAACTCGAGCGTCGCTTGATCGAGGACTGTCATAGACGGGTCGACGATAGACCGGTTCATCGACGTCGTCTCGATTTGCTCAAAGATGAGCCCGCGGGCGATGAGCGGTGCGCCGCGCTTGCCGCGGTAGATCCCTCCTACGCGCATCACGAGCGACAAAGGCAACGCTTTGCTCGGCTGCTTCTTCCTCGCGCCGGTGACGATCGGCTCGAGCTTGGTCGACGGGTCGAGCCGGACCCAGTCGCCGAGGTGGATGATTTCCGGGCCGTAGTTGATGTAGTCGTACGTGAGGTACTCGTCTTCCTCGCCCGTCTCGACGAGGTCCTTGGTCGACGTGGCGGTGAAGCGCGAGGAGCCGTCTGGGACGGTAAAGTGGATCCCGGGCTCGATCTCGGGCAGCCTGCTCGAGCGACTTCGTCAGCTTGCAGAGGGGTGCGAGTACTAGAGACTGCACGCACGGGCGAGCTTGAATAGCAGCGTAGGCCTTGGCGATGCGGTGCGCCTGACGGAAAGCGCGGGCAACGGCGAGCCAGCCCTCCTCCTGAATCGCCGCCCACCGCTTCTTCGGCTGCCCCGCCGCAATCCCATCGTCCTCGGGCGGGTTCGCATTGAGGTAAGCCGAGTTCGAGGGGATGTATCCGAGCCAAGGCGTGACGTTCTCGCTGCGGACGCCTTCGAGCGTGTCTTCGCTCGACATGCCGAGCAGCTCGACGCGGTAGACCTTCTCGCGCGGGTTCTCCGGCGCAGGCGCACGTCCACGAACGATCCCAGGCCACCGCGAGAGCTGCGCATGCGCGAGCTCGCCCGTCGGAGGCGGACCGAGCGGGACTCGTACCCAGACGAGCTCGCCGACGCGCGACGCCTGCGGATCCGCCAGGTCCTCCTTCACCTCCTCGGGCGTCGGCACGCCCATCGCGCGGTAGACGTCCTTGCCAGCCGGAGTCATCAGGGCTTCGTAGTCGTCCGCTGCGGGCTCGCCTGGCGCGGTCGGGATGTTCGACTCGATCTGCGAGAGGACCTTCGAAGTCGGGCGCCGCTGGCGTGCGGATGTCGAGCGAGGTGCAGTCGGACCGACTGAGCCGACTTCTTCGCTGTAGTCCGAGCCATCGTCGTCGTCTCCGTAGTCGTCGTCGTCGTCCGCCCGCTTCGCCCTGCCTCGCCCTCTCCCCCTTCCCCTCGTCGATCCGTTCTCCGAGCCTGGTACGGACGCCCGCCCTCGCCCTCTGCTGCCGCCGCCAGAAACAGTCCGCTTGCGGGGCGAAGGCGGCGCGCTGTCTCCGCCGGTAAAGGTGTAGTCGGCCGTCTCAGTCGTCCCGACAGACGTAGCGTCGTCGAAATCGCCTCCCGCTTCACTTCCTTCAGCTGTTCCGAGTCCCCACAACGAAGGCGGCGTGCTCGTATTGACGCCCGCAAGGTTCGCATACTCCCCCGTCCTCTTGCGCTTGCGAGGCTGCATCTTGATCGGTGCGCCGATGTCGGCCATTGACGAAGCTGAGGCCTTAGGCTGCGTGACCTTGCAGCCGTCGCAGTGGCAGAGGCTTTTGGCGCCAAAGATCTGGTTGCTGATGTGCTTGCCGAGGGAAATGGCGGAGCGGATCTTCTTGCTGTTGTGGCCTGGCGTGCGCGAGCAGGTTAGGTCAGTTTCACTCACTGGAGATGCTCGCCAACGCACCGAAGATGAAGCGGTCGTGGCGGATCTTGTCCTTGCCGGTCATGCGCGGAGCCGACTCTTTAGGCTGCGTGACCTGCTGGAAGAGCCCGTAGCCGGTCGGCAGCTCTGAGAGGATCCAGTGCTGCGCCGTCGCTGGAGATCCTTGCGAGAGAGTACAAGTCAGCCAGAGATGATCGCTGTGAGGAGGAAGACCCCATCGTCCGCAGCCGAACGAGGGAGAGGGAGCGCACGCTTGAGCAGTCCGAGGTCCTTCGCAATCACTTCTGCCGCAGTGCGTCTCCACTGTTGCTGCTTCTCGTGCTCTGGCCCGAGGAGCGACATGTCAGGCCCTTGCGGCGGCCACCGCTCCTCGCTGCCGTCGCCAAAGCCCGGCGTGATCGTGAGGACGTTGGGCTCGTCCTTGTGGTTCACAGAGGCCCACTTGACGCTGTACGAGCCCGGAACCGGGTCGTGCGACGGGATGACGGGCATGCGAGGGCGAGCAAGGGTGAGCGGCGATGCGGGTGCGGCGGGCGAGTGAGGGCGTCGCGGGCGGTACGAGCGGCGCGGCGTGGATGAGCAAAGTCGGCGCTTCTTCGAGAGCTATACGAGGCTGCCCGCGAGCGTTGTTAGCGAGCGTGGCGCGCGAGGAGAGCTCCGCACGACGGGGGAGCAGCGCTCACATCACTTCCCCCTTTCACTGGCAGTACTTTCTCTTGATTTCCCGACGCAAGTAGACCCAGAATACCGCTGGACACTGCTGCATTACTGCCCGACTACTAGTGCGTATGGCTCATGTCCTGGAGGAGCTCGTCGAGCTGCGCCGCGATGATATTGTTCGGCGAGCGGGCCTTGATGTCGCTGGAAACGGTGACAAGTGGGTCAGTTAGAGTCGCAAAGCCACCGCACGATCGAGAGAGAGTGACGCACTGCAGCCGACCGCTCTCGCCCCGCCGGACGCACTCCTGCCCGGCCATGACCCACTCTCCGCACTTGACATACAGCTCAACCCTGTTTCGCACGTCGCACCGCTCGACGTACTTGACAGCCTGACGGTGTGCGCCAGCACGAATAAGCTCGTCGACCCAGGGCTCGTAGCCGATCGGCGACTTCTTCGTGCGCGCAAAGGTGTCGAGGGCGTCCCAATCGCGCAGCGAGATGAGCGAGCGCAGCTTAAGGTACCAGAAGCTAGGTTTGTGCAGCCGAAATCGTGAGCTCGCGCTGAACCCGAATCGAACGTCGACTGGACTCACCGCTTGTCCGGGACCTTGAACTCGCTTCGTACCTTCTCCGCCTTCTTGTCCATCCCAGCGAGGATGCACTGGCGGATCGTCTCGTTGACGCTGAGGCCGACGAACGTCTTGCCGCTGGCAGCCGAGTCCTGCTCGAGCTGCTGCTGAAAGACGAGGAGGCGGATGTGATCGTCGACCATCTGCAGGTATCCGGCACGTCAGCCTTGGTGCGAACTGTCCGCGGGAGAGCGGCGCACCTTCGTTTCGAAGCTTCGCTCCTTGTCCTCCGAGAAGCTCTTCTGCGCCTGCCGAACTTTCGCAACCTTGTCGCCGAAGTCCTAGAGTTCGCGAGGAAAGGGCCGGCGCAAGTCAGCTCAAGCGAGGCTGCAGCTCATGCGGCCTTCTGTAGCCCGACTTACCTGCTCCCTCCCAGCCTCGACAAGCATCTCGCAGCCCATCTCCACCCGCCGATCATCTTGATACCAGAAATCGCGCAGCAATCCCTTGTCTTCGCCGATCTCGCGCAGAAAGAGTTGGAGGAAGAGGATTGGGTCGGGGTCGCGGGTATGAGGAGTGTAGGGTGAGGTTGCGGCGGAGGAGGCGGAGGCGGAGGCGGAGATGGTGGAGGAGACGCGCTCGACGAGGCGGAAGAGGTCGCCTGGTGAGAGCTTCTGGCGCAGGTGTAGGAGGACTTGGAAGACTGTGTTTCGGGCAAAACGTCAGACGCTGATCGGCAGCTAATAGTGAAAGACAAGCGGAAGAACCTACCGAGTTCCGGATCTCCACTCTTGACAGCCTTCTTCATCGCCTCCTCGCCCTCTCCCATCCGCAACAACAGCGGCACCTGCTTGCCGGCCCTCGGTTCCCGCTCGATCAGAAGCGCAGCGAGGTGTGGCCGTCCGAGGCGGAAGGCGGTCAAAGCGATGTCGCCTGACGAAAGCGGGACGTCCGGTACTGGACCGGTAGTCGAAGAGGCGGATGAAGCGGTTCCTGAGGCGGAGGCAGTGACGGAAGTAGCGGGTGGAGCGGGAGACGAAAGGGACTGCAGCTTGTCGACGATGAGGCGCGAGACATCCTCATCCGACAGCGGGGCGCCGTCATTGACAGGAGCAACACCAGGCGCCGACGCGGCGATGAGCTGTTGAGCCCAGTGCTTGATGACGGGCGAGGATGAGAGACCGAGGAAGGAAGAGATGCGAAGCGCGAGCAGGTGTTGCGAGAGGGCGACAAGGCGGGAGATGAGGTGCGAGGGCGGCATGGCGTGGTACCTGTTCGAGAGGCTACGTCAGTAGCTCGCGCAGGTACAGCAGCAATGGCAACCATACTCCTCCCAGGTTAGCGGCAGCCCGACCTTGTAGTCTCGAACCGCATTCAACACCCGCAAAATCTTCGTCGTCTGTACGTAGTCGGTCGGGTTGTACGCCTCGAGGAACGACTTGCCGAAAGCCGCGGCCTGCGCGCCAAGGTCAGCTACTCTTCCCAGCAGGAAACGCTCGACGATCTCGCCCAAGTGAGCGAGCACGCACTTTCAGCAATCTCTTCTGCTCGTCCTCATCCCATTCTTTCGCCGCCGCATCCAGACAACCCTCTACCGCTTCTCGCATCTCCCTTCCGCCGTTCCCGCCTCCAAGCAGCCCATTCCGTACGTATTCATCCGCTCGAGGAGACTTGCGGTCATAGAACTCGAGTGAGGCTTCGTATAGGAGCGATGCGGGGGATGTCGAGCCGGGAAGGTGGACGGATTGGGAGGATTCTGCGAGAAGGGGACACTCAGTGCGAGCGATAAAAAAAGTGAGGGGAGCAGGACGAACGAGGAACGATCTGGAGGAAGTCGCAGCCCTCGGAACTGAGAATGCGAGTGCCGTCGTTCTCGGAGACCAGGTGGACGGGGTCGGTGTAGAAGAACCTGCGACGCAGTCGACGAGTCAGTGAGGTCCAGGCGTGTACTAGCCCGCTCTTGAGCAATAAGACGCACTTGAGAGTCTCGCCGTATGGCCCAACCATGACGACTGTCCGCTCCCACGCCACGACGACCGAGTTGCTCCCGCACCACTCCAGCAATCTCGGCCTACCCTTCTCGCCTTCGGACATCTCGGACGTGAGCGCGACGTCGGAAAAGGAGCGTGAAAAGTCGGACGAGGTGACCCAGAGTTGAGGTGGACTCGAGGAGGGAGAAGCGCAGAGGAGGGCGAGGAACCGGCCGGATGGGGAGGGCGTGATCGAGAGGTAAGGACCGCGGGAGAGGCGCTGCGGGCGCGAGAACATCGGCATGATCAGCATAGTCGCCGTGTGCAGGACGAGAGCCGAAGCTCGAAGAGAAATACGCACCTGGTCCACGCAGTCAATCTCGTCAAGCCTCCACACCGTCTCGCCCTTTGCGAGCAGCACTTCGGTTCCTCGACTCGAGCTGACGTCCGGCGGTACGACGCACCAGCAGTCCGGCATCGAGTCGAGGCCGGTCGAAGCGAGCATGGTTGCCTTTCCTCCCGAGGCGCCTTCGCGATCCGAGCGACCTTTGCCCTTTCCTCGCCCGTCAAATCCGTCCACTCCATCTGCTCCGCCGCCGCTCGCTCGGCCGGATCCGAAGCCCTTGACTTCGACGAAAGCACCGCTTTCCATCAAGGCAACAAAGCCAGCGTCCCAGCTTTTTGCTTGCCGGACGCCGCCGTGGTCGTCTGCGTTTGGGATGGCGTGTTGGGTGTACGATGGAGGGAGAGAAGGGTGCGTCGAGATGGAATAGAGGCGGTAGATGCCGGACGAGGTCAGGAGGAGAAGGGTGAGAGGGGAGAGGAAGGCGAGGTGAACAATCGGTGACGGCGAGTCCCACTGCACGGTCGAGACATGAGCACCTCGGGTTACGCGACTCGCTCGCTCGAACGCTCGTACCATGATAGTCTGGAGGAGCTGCCCAGCAGACGAGTACACCGAGATCTTCGTCCCCGCTCCTGCCGCTGCGAGGTCATACTTCCCGAGCAGTACCGGTTTCGACCTGTCTCGCATCAAGGCTGCCCGTCCGTCCTGGCTTGTCAGCGAGGCCCTTCGAGGTCCGAGTGGGGGTTCGAGAGACGCACCAACGGGTCCACCGCACTTGGCTGCCGCGATGACATGGTCGGAGAGATCTACACGGGCGAGTGGAGATCCGGCGAGCGAGTACACGCGGTGGCTGCGGTAGAAAGTGTCGTTGAGAGGTAGCCAGCTCGCCGACCGTGACGTCGCGACCATCCTGCGTGCTGTCGCGGTCGCTGGATGGCTCAGGATTTGTCAGTACGGTGGATGGCACCGTCAAAGCTAGCAAAGCAGCGTGTGAGCGCGAAAGTGATGAGGAGGTGGACGGGGGAAGGTGGGGCGTGAGTTGGAGGACGACAATCGCTGCTTGACTGCTTTGGCTCGCTCTGAGCGTGTGCTTATCTGTTCTGAAGGCTCCAGCATCCCATACAACCCCCTTACACGCCGTTCGCCCCGCCCTCGCTCGTCCTCTCCACGTCCAGCGACAACTCGCGCTCACGCCTCGACGGCCGCACGAACCAGCGCGCCGGTGCACCAGTACAGCGAAGGAGGACTATGACGCGGACACGGCATGCAGCGGGGCGAACGTCGCTCCTCGCGGCGACACTCGCGCTCCTCGTCCTCCCTTCATTCGTCTCGGCAGTCAAGTTCTCCCTCACGGCTCACCACAACCCGAAGCCAAAGTGCCTGTGGAACTATGCCATGAGCGACACGCTCGTCGTCATCTCGGTCTCGTCGCCTGTTACCGGCAACGACTTGCAGCGGCTCGACATGGAGGTCGTCGACGGCAGCTCGAGCAGGAACACGTACCAGGCCAAGCGGGGGCTCAAGGGAGAGACGCGGATGGCCATCACGACGCATGCGGACGCAGACTTGGGCGTGTGCTTCCGCAACGTCCTGGATCCTTGTGAGTTTTCCTAGACGCTCTTGCTGCGCTCTCTGCTCGCCTCACGTTCTGGGCGGTGATCTCTGGACGAGCAGTATGCTGACCCCTCGCTACTCTGGCAGCCGTTCCTGAGCACCAGGCCAACAAGTACGAGCGCCTGATCGACCTCGACGTCGACATTGGTGCCGATGCGGTCGACTACAACGCCATTGCCAAGCAAGAATCCTTGTCAGGTCTCGAGGTCGAGATGCGCAAGCTCGAGGGCGTCGTCAAGGAGATTGTCGACGAGCTCAACTATTTGAAGCGGCGCGAGATGCGCATGCGGGACACGAACGGTGAGTCTCGCCTCGCTTCTTTCGTATCCGTTCGTCGCGAACGAGTAAGCGGAGCTGATGTAGGCGCATGGCCGATGCTTGCAGAGTCAACGAATGCTCGCGTCAAGAACTTCTTCTACCTCACCTTCTCGACCCTCATCCTCCTCGGCGTTTGGCAGGTTGTTCACCTGCGAAGCTACTTCAAGAAGAGTGCGTGTCTTTCCCTTGAGTGCTTGAGCGCTCTCGTCCTGTGTCGAATGCTCGGAGTGCCAGCGTGAACGGTCGTTGACTTGCACTTCTTTCGCAACGTTGCGCAGAGTACCTCATCGACTGAGCACCTCCACCCTCCCGCTCTACGTGTACAATCCTGATTACCTGCGGAAAAAGCAGCGCCCTCGGTCGTTCGGCGTCGTATACCCTCTTTCCCTCCCTACTCCCGTCGTTCTGCAATCCGAGCATACCTTCGCATCGCCCCTCGCCTGGTGCATTGCCTTTGAGCGTCGATGTGTTATTGTTGCTGAGCTGTGCCTCTCTGCTCAGTCCGACTTCGAAGAGGAAGCCCACGCCTCGTCCTCGCGTTCCTCTCTTGCTGCCCACGACACCGCGTCTCTCGCTTCGACCTCGTTCTTCGTTGCGGCTATCTTACCACTGTCCTGCATCCTGTCCATAGCGCTTGCCTTTGTCTCGCCCCCGAGGAACCGACCCATTCCTCGTCACCTCGGTCCCCTTCTCCTTCGCCAACTCGCCAGAACAAGCCTCGTGGGTCTCGCCGTCCTACGTCTGGACGTTCTCAGGGGCTGTACGAGCAATGCATCGCCTTCGCGGAGATCTCGGGCTCGAGCAGGAGGGACGGTGTCTATCGGGGTTGAGGTGGGGAGAGTGTCAAAGCGGTGAGGGCAAGCAGGCGTGATAGGCTGGACAGGCCGGTGCACGCAAACAGAGCAGATGAGTGGCGGGTGTCGCGAGACCGGCATCGGCGAGGGAGACACAGCCAACTCGCTCCTGCTCGTAGACTGACCTTGTCTTCGAAACCCTGCAGAGCGTATCCTGACTCGCCATGCCTCCGCGCTTCTTCTCTTCGCCGTTCAAGAATGCCCTCGCGACCCCGGCGAAGGCGAGCGCGGTTCTCCTCTCACAACTGGCGACCTTTTGACTGACCCTCCGACATTCGCCTGAATCGCAGAAAGAGTCCTGGTGGTCCGAAATTCCGGTCACGAACGCTTTACCGTCGGATGGATGTGACGGAATCAGGGCGACGGCGGAGTACTGGCTCGCTTTGGGTTCTGCGTCCGGTTAGTCCTGCCAAGGTCTTTCGTCCTATGCTCTCGCTGACCAGGGCTCGACCGCAGGCTCGCTCGTCGTCCTACCGTACGACCAACATGGCAAGTTTGGCATGAAGGCGCCGACGTTGCAGACTGGATTGAGGGCGATTACGGCTTTCGAGGTTGACGGGTTCGACCGCTTCCTGGCGGTGGGCGGTGACAACAGACAGGTGCGCGTCACTCCAGCCGTGTGGTTCAAGTTGAGCTGATCGGCTGGACGAGTCGCGTAGATCAACGTCTTCGAGCTGCCGCCTCGCTCCGCCTTTGACCCCTCGAACCCGTCTGCACAATCGCCTACTCCCCTTCTTTCCGTCGCAGCCTCGCCCGCCTCAAAACCCGTCGACTGCATCGCGTTCCACCCGCTCGCCGACTCCATCTTCCTCTCGACTTCGCACACAAACCTCGCCATTTGGGACGCTTCCTCGCAGTCGACCTCACCCGTCTTTCAGATCAGCATGCCTGCACAAGCTTGGAGTGCTCAATGGGGCCTAGACGGCAAGCATGTCACGGCCACGGGCAAGGACGGGAAGCTGAGGATGTGGGACGTCCGTTCGGGCTCTTCCGACCCTGTCGCCGAGGTTGCGATTCATGCTGGACCGAAGGCGACGCGCCATGCCCACATTCCTGCTCTCTCGCCAACCGCGGCTCCTCAGATCCTCACGACCGGCTTTTCCCGCACGCGAGACCGCGAGTATTCGCTCTTCGACATCCGCTCCCTCGCTTCGGGCGCGACCAAAACGCAGCGAATCGACACGGGTACCGGTGTCATCACGCCTCTTGTCGACGAGAGTCGAGGAATCGCCTATCTGGCTGGGAAGGGCGACATGACGCTGCGATGGGTCGAGGTTGGCGGACCTGGCGGCGTTACGGAGGGTGAGCAGCCGGCGATTCCTTCTCTCCCCCTTCTAGCTGACGCTGCGTGTGCGTTGTAGGCTCTGCCAGCCTTCCCGTCCCGCTTCTCTCCGCCGCGCTCGCCCCACCCAACACGCTCGAGCTGATGAAGGCCGAGATCAATCGCCTCGTCGTCCTCGCTGGCGGAGGGAACGATGCGGTCGTTCCTGTCTCCATCACGGTGCCGCGTAGGCAGTATCTCGACTTCCATAGCGACTTGTATCCCCCCGTCAGCGCACGAGGTGCGTGCAATTCGCTTCTTAGCAAGCAGCAAGAGGCTGATCTGGTTGCTTCGCTTCAGTACCCGCACAAGCGGGCCAGGAATGGCTCTCGCGCAAGGACGAGGACACGCTCTACCTCGAGAAGCGTCACCTGGATCCTTCGAAGCCATGGGTGCTTGGCGAGAAGACGCGGACGTCTGCGGCAAGCCCTGCGGTTCCCATTGCACGGGCAGCGACGGCAGCCCCCGCCGCGACATCGCACTCAACCCCGCAGCCAGCTGTGCAGGCGATGGCGCTAGAAAAGCCTGCTACACCTTCAGTTCCAGGTGTCGCAGCAGCTGCCCCGGCGCCCGCTACAACGGTACCTGCGACATCTGCACCGACGAGTACGGCAACTATGAGCGCCTCGCCAGCTACGAGCGCCTCCCTACCTACGCCGTCCGCGCCAGACTCGGCAGCAGCAGCACCTGCCGCCGCCTTCTCGAACCTCTCGCTCAACGGCAAGTCTAGCTCGCCACGTCCAACGTTCGGCTCGTCGGCTGCAAAGACGTCCTCTCCTTCTTTCCATCCTGCGCCCGAGCCAACTGCGCCGAAAAGTGCGACGACACCTTCGGCCACGCCTCCGACTCGTCCGACTGCAACGCTGGGCGACTCGATGAAGCCCGACGCCTGGTCTCGCAAGTTCCTCGCAGGTAAGACGCCGCTCAAGCCCGACTACTTCGACGTGCACGACCTCTCCTCGACGATGGGTAACGATGTCCAGCTGCTCAAGGTGCGCCATGCTTTGCTCGCCCCCTCCAATATCCTCTCGTCTGACGACATATTTCTGCAGGCCTCTAGTCTGTACTTCTTCTATCCGCTCGCAGGCACTGGCGGCCGTCTCGCCTTCCACCCTCTCGCTCGCAAAGGTCGTCTGCCGGTCCACCCATCTTGCGTCTCGATCGGCGGCACCATTACCGACTTTGCTGTCGACCCATTTGATCCAACCCGTGTCTTCGTCGCCGGCGACGACAGCTCAATTCGAGTGTTCTCGCTCCCGTCGGGTCCGGCTGAGTGGAAAGAAGGGGAGGTATTGACTGAAGCTACGAGGACCCTGACCGGTGCGTCCGCTCAAACGCCGCTCTTTATGATCACATTTCTGACTCGCATGTTCAGACGCCCGCATGGACCGCATCTCGGAGCTGCATCATCATCCTGCGGCCAAGGATCTCCTCCTCTCGATCTCGGACGACAAGGGAAACCCCGCTGCACGTCTTTGGAACGTCGGATCGGGCGAGATGCTCCTGCGAGCCGAGCTGCCCAAAGGAGGAGTGCGTCCTGCCGCTTCCCCTGATACCCGAACTCTGTGCTGACGCTGTCCCGCAGGTCTCGTCCACCGCGTGGTCACCCGACGGGTCGCTTCTTGCCCTAGCGACCAAGAACAAGCAGGTGCACGTCCTCGACCCGCGAGCGGCTACGTCGACTCTCGTTTCGACGGCTGGGCACGATTCGATCCGACCCGTGCGGGTCGTCTGGGCGTCCGACAAGCACGTACTCTCCACCGGCTTCAATCGTGCAGCATCTCGCGAGCTCATCTTGTACGACTACGACGGGAGCAAGCTCACGCAGGTCGGCAAGGCGTCTCTCGACATCTCGCCTGCTCCGCTCTTCCCCTACTTCGACATCGACACCCGGATCGCCCTCCTCTACTCTCGCGGCGATCGGTCCTGCCTCGCCTACGAAGTAAACTTGCAGCCTGCCGCTCCTCACGAAGCGTTCGCCAAACTCCCACATTTCGAGCACGGGACGCTCCAGTCGGGCTTCGCCTTCTTTCCGAAGACCAGCAACGACATCAAGGCGGTGGAAATCGTACGAGCGCTCCGTCTCACGCCCAGTACGGCTGAGGCTGTCAGCTTTACCGTTCCCCGAGCGAAGGTGCGACCAGACCCGACCAGATGTCTTGCCTCTCCGGCCGCTGACGGCGGTCAGTGCTGCAGACCGAGTACTTCCAGGACGATATCTTTGTGCCAACTCGCGATGTGACCAAGCCGAGCATGACGGCGGAGGAGTATCTGTCCGGCGCGAACAAGCCGCTGGAGATTGTCGACGTGCGGCCTGAAGGGATGAAGCTTCGTGCGTAGCTGCCGATTGCCGCCTGACGATTCAGCCCAGACTTATGTCGCCTTGAGCAGTTTCGGAAGCCCCGGCGCCCGTCAAGAACATCAGCACCAGGTCCAAGGTGAGTAAACGCAAGATCCTGTGCTCGAGAAGCCCCGCTGACCGACTTGTGAGCTCGCAGATCAAGTCCGACGGTCTTACGGACTCGCAACGGGAACAGCAGCATCTCGACCACCTCTTCCAGGCGCGTAACAACACCAACCTCCGGTACCGTCTCGCATCTGACAGTCGTACCTCCTACAGACCGCACAGGACGAGGCTGCTTCCGACGAAGAGGAGGTTGAGCCAGTTCGCAGCAAGAACGCCATCGTGCAGGACGACGATGAGTGGTGAGTAGACGTGCCCTGCAAGCACCTCGCGGCTTTCGCACTCCCGCATTCTCTTCAGCGACTGGCAAGCTTCTTCGCTTCGAACGGCAATCTCAGACATGCTCTTCTCACCCGTGGCATGCCGTGTCAGGTCTTTCCAGCGCCTCCCCGACCACGTTCCTCGTACTTTCTAGAGATGACCTACCCAACTTTCGGGAATCTTGCGTGCCAACGCCTCGAAAGGCCTGCTTGCTGCTTCTCTCGCTCCGTCAGTCGACACCAAAGACATCTGCAACCTGGTCGCAAAGTGTCTGCGTGCTCTACAAAGTCTGTCCGTGACACCGCATCTGAGTGTCAGGCGAGAGATGCGAAAGGCTTGCCTCGATGCGATATGCTACAGTGATGCAATAAGACAACAGTTCCGGATACAGCGTCGATGGATTAGAGAGAGACAGGTGGGAAAGAGGATTTGCGGGTTCCGAGGCCGCTAACGTGAGCTCCCGTACGAGCGCGACATGGTCGGCATGAGTTCCGGGTCGTCAAAGTCGAAGGCGTCCCAGCGTTGGCCGGGCACGGGCGGTGGCCTGTCGTCCTCCGCTTCGACGTGCCGAGGTGTTGGTATGGCGCGCCGCGACGATTGCGGAGCCTTGCTCGACTGCTGCGGAAGACCCAGCCTAGCCCTCCGTTCGTTCTCCTTGTACTGCTGAAAGAGGCGGCGAATTACAGCCTGCGACGCGGTCGCCTGAGCCTCGAGGAACTCCGTCGCCAAGACGCGGTGATGGTCGCCCATGACCTCGCCCGGGAGAAGCTCGTGTTTGAGCTTGAGGGAAGGCAGAGTCGTTTCGCCTTCGACCATTGGCCGTCCGTCGGCGAAGAGGGTGCCGGCAGTCTTCTCGAGCGTATCCACAATCTCGAGCGACTCGCCGGGAGGGATCGCTTCTGGGTTCGAAGGCGTCTCGCAAGTCATGAAGACCTCCTTGCGGAAGCACGAGTCGACATCGACGGCGGAGAAGAAGGCGCAGCCCTGCGAGGTCCGCAAGGGTCAGTCAAATGCATCTGCACACGTAATGAACAGCCATGCGCACCTGGGGGAGGTCGCCCATTTGCAGGCGGTACGCGAAGAGTGAGCGCGTCCAGAGGTTAGCGACCTGCATAGCCAGGGCGGCGCGATACTTGTCGTCCTCCTTGACGAGGTACCGGACCTCGTCGTGCACCGAGATGAGGTAACGCGCGTCGATTTCGAAGCGCTTGCAGAGGTACTCCATCGAGACGATGAGGAGGTGGAGGTAGTCGACGCCGGAAGACTGCACGACCCAGTTTACGCGCGACGGTAGGAAACCTTCGCCCGCCTTGCTCATCCCGTCCGCCTTGAGATACTCCTTCGTCAGAGCGGCTGTGAGTCCGCAGCCGAGAGCCGGCGTCCGAGGTCGCGCCATCATGGCAATCTCTTCGAGCTTGTTGAAGACGAACGACTCGGTGCCGCCATGCCAGAACTTGCGATCAAAGGTAGGACTGCGGTCGGTGTTGCCCTTGGTCGCCTTGTACAGGTTCTTGGCAAGATCGGTCGCCTCCTCCTTCGACAGCGCCGGATTCGATTTGAGCAGGAGCTGGACGGCGTGGGCGACGCCTGCGCCGTAGATTCGCGAGTAGTTGAACACCTTGGCGTCGTCGCGCGAAATCCCCAGGATGCTCGCCGTCTTGGAGTGAAGGTCGGTGCCGGCCGACTTCGTACCCTCGAGGCCCATCCAGCCGATTGCGGTCGCACCGTGAATGCCAAACTGAGCGTCGCCCATGACGCTGCAGATCCACAGCTCCTCCGAATCGACGTCGGCGCCGACGATGGCGTAGCCCGGCGGAGCGCGGATCATTGATTTCAGCTCCGAGCCGACGCGATTCTTCTTGGCGTTCGAAGCGGTGAGCCATGTTCGCTCGACGGCGCGGCGCGTGATGGTGCCCATCGGGATGACCTGAGGAAGGATGAGGCCCTGAGAGTCGGCCTTGGCCGCCGCCGCCGCAATAGCTTGCGGGGAAGGGGCTTCCTGCCGAGCGTCGCCGTCCCAGACAACCATCTGCCCCGTGATGCGTTCGCGAGACGACTTCCAGTAGCTGCACGAGGCGTTGAGGTCGAGCGCGGCCTTGGCGATGGGGTACTCGGAGGTGAGGATGCCGTTCTCGAATGCCTTGACGAAGGGCTTGGAGAGGGGATTGCCGACGTTCTTCTCCTCGCCGTCGGGGTGCGGTAGCTTGAAGTAGAAGTTGCCGCGGTCCTCGGCGAAGCTGGCGTCCTCCGGCTCATCGAATATGATCGGCCTGAGCTGGGCATTGGCCGCGAGAAGCTTGTCGTAGTCCTTCTCCGGCACGCGGTACATCCAGCCGTGGTTCTTCGAGTATGCCAGCGGGTACCCTAGCCAGCAGAGCCTGAGGAGGAGCGGCGTCGCCCGCTTGCCGATCGTAATGTCGAGCCCCTTGGTTCGCGAGTCGAGGTCCCAGTACCACTGCGGCCAAATGAGGTCTGACGGGTCGGCGCTCACGTTCGTCGAGATAGCGGCAGCACCGGCAGCGTCTTGGCGCTTCGTCGCCGTAGGCTTCGACTTTGGCTGCAATGGTCGGCGTGCTGGCTTCGCCTCGGTGGTCCAGTCGAGCTGCTGCAACCAAGGGCTCGAGTAGCGCTCGTTTTCCAAGAGCGCCAACGCCTTGTCCGCTTGCTTGAGCACTTTGGCGCGGACCCTGTCGCCCAGGGTGGTCTCGAAGTCGTATGGCCGAAGGCTGACGAGTTCCTCGAACTGGTGGAAAGGACTGGCGAGAACCCCTGCGGCGACGGCTTTGGCGAATGCAGGCGATGCTAGGCGCTTCGTCGATGCGGCTCCGCGAGGACTGGCCACACGGAAGAAACGAACGGGGCCGAGACCAGACAGCCTACCCGCCTCGATTTCGGGAAGGTCGACGAGCGTTTCGCCTGTGGCCGGTTCGAACGACTCCTCCTCGGGTACGGCAAAGACCCATCCTTTCGACGTACTGACGACGGGATACCCGCGCCAGGACACCTCAAGGAGGAGCGGGACGAGGTTCGAGTGAAGGTCGAGGTCTTCGAGCGCCTCCGCCCACACCGGCCGCTGCTGTAGCTCGCCCGAGCCTTCTTCAACGTCGATTTGCTTCTCGACATCCGCTTCCGCCTCCTTGTCAACCTCCTCCGCGGCCAACCGCGCCGCCTCTTCCGCCGCCTGCTGCGCCGCCTTGACCTGCGCGAGGACGGCCTTGGGCAGTCGCTTCGCCTTCTTCGGGCTCCAGTCGAGCTGGCTCAGCCACGGGTCTTTCTCCCAGACGAACCTGCCCGACTCGTCCTTCTCGTAGAACTTGGCGCGGGTCTCCTCGGCGATGGCCTTGAGGTTCTGGTTGACGCCCTCAAGACGACGCTGATACTCGGATTCGGCGCGCTCGACGTACGCAGGCCACTTCTCGTCGACAGGGAGGACAGGCTGGCTCATGAGCGTTACGCCGGCGAAGGTGACGGGATGAGGACAGGATTCGAGGAACTTGGGGAGCAGGACGCGATACACTCGTAGGGTAACGTCGACGTCGCGGGCGCAGTAGTCTATGAGCTCGTTGAAAAAGTCGCGTGCGTCCTTGATCTCGAGCGAGGGATCGATGAGGACTTCGCGCAAGGTCTTGTCGGCCTCAATGCCGCAATGCAGGCGAGCGACTTCGGCGAGCGAGTTTGTCGAAGATACGTCTCGCCAGTCGAGGTCGGGGTCGCTATCCGAGCCGCCTCCCGAACGAATCTTCCGCTTGGTCGACGACTTGACGCGCGAGAGGATGGACTCGCTCGGATCCTTTGCCGCCTGTCGACGGAGTACATCGTCCTCGTCCAATGGCTGCATGTCAAACCCGTCGTCCTCGTTAACAGTCTCCCCAGCCTCGCCGGCCTCCTTCTTCTTCGTCGCCTCGGCCTTCTCCTTGCGATGCTTCAGCCAAAGAGGTCGCTGCGGATTCGTCAGACCGCTGACGGAGACGTGGAGCGAGAGCGTGTCGAGGTACCGTGTCGAAGGTCGACGGAGGTCGTACTCATTCGCGATACGGGCGCGGTCGAAGAGAACGTTGTGGCCGATGAGGAGGCGGGGAGGCGAGTCGGATCGCTCGAAGAGTTGCGAGCGCGAGGCAAAGTCGTCTGAGGTGAGTGAGGAGCTCGGGCCGTCCTTGCGCTTGGGCCCGAAGGGGATGAGGTGGTTCGGCTTGTCGTCGTCGCCGCTGAGCCACGGGCTGCACCAGCCGTACCAGCCTTTCTCGCCAACCGCAACCGCCATGATCGGAAAATGTCCACCGGCATATGGCATCGTCTCGACGTCAAAGACGAGCGTCCGTTCCTCCTCGGGCGGGTAGTCGATGCTCTCGCAAGATCCGTCGGGGTGGTAGACCGTCCAGCCGGGCGTGCGCGTCCAGTGCTGCTGAACTGGCATCGGCGGCGTCTTCGCCTTGGCAAACGACTTGGCCATCGAGAGGTACGGCTCGGCAATGTCCTGGCCGAGGGCATGAAAGTGATGCGAGAGCGTCGGACCTTGCAGTCGAGGCAAGTCGAACTCGACGGCGGGTGGCGGCTTCTTGACGGGTGCTTTGGCAGGGTCCGGCAGGAGCTCGTGTTGCCGCAGGTGTTCGGTAGAGATCCGGACAGCGTCAGCGGACGGAGGCGAAGGAGCGAAGGGGGATCCGGCGGGAGGGAAGAGCTGGGCGCGGAGATTTCGCGAGATGAGGGGGACTTGAACCTCGTTCAGGGGTGCTGTAGGAGGGTGTGTCAGTATTGGTAGTGGTAGGACTCGCAAGACCGCCCTCACTGAGCGACGGGTCGGTAGTTGCTGTCGCTGCACGCCAGGCCGTTGATGTGTGCGATCGTCGTCGTGCGCCGCCTGCTGGTGATGGGTCAGCCTGGAAGAACGACTCAAGTACTGGCTCGTACGTACCTAATCGCCAAGAGGGTGCTGCAGCCTCCGCAAGTAGACTGTCCTCAGCCCGACCTGTCCATCGAGCTTCTGTCCTCCCAGACCGCTTAGGTGTACTCCCAGCGTAGCCATTGCCGCTTGAAGCCCTGACTGCTGCACACCCAATGCCCCCGAGGCCCGTCCGCGCCCGTTGCGAGGTCGTTGAGAGGTGATCAAGTTTCGGAGAGATGGCTGTGGGGAGGAGAGACGGGAGGCTCCGTCGTTTCGCCGGTCGTGCTGCACGGCATAGCAGCGACATTCTGGCACGATAGCGAGTCTCGCAAGCCCTGTCGAGCGAGAGGGCGAGGTCAAGAGAAGCGGCGATGGCGGAAAGCAGCAAGTTGACTTCAGCGAGTTGGTCGCTCGCCGGCTGAGCGGTTGCTGTTGGTGCGCTGGGGCTCAGAATGCTTGCTGGCACCGCTTTGAGCTGGCCGCGCGGCTTTCGGCTGCCGCCGCTCGCTCGTCTCGCCTCGACAGTCGCGCGACCCCCCTCTCTCGCCGCGCTCAACACGCAGGATGACATGAAGCTCGCGAGGGTGTGGATCAGCGCATTCGAAAAGATGTCTGCAGAGGACTGGCCAAAGAGTGCGTTGGGGAACGCTTTCCACTCGCCTTCGCTTCGAGCTCTCTCGGGCTGACAATCTTGACATTCGCTGTGCAGACTTGACCGACATCTCGTTCACTCGTTCTTCAGGCCCTGGAGGGCAGCACGTCAACCGAACGTTCTCGAAGGCTGTCGTTCGACTCCCTCTTCCCTCGCCAACACTCCTTCCGCCATACGTAGTCGCCCATCTGCGCCGCTCGCCTCACTACTCGAATTCGCCTCCCTCTCTCCTGGTCTCCTCGTCGACCCACCGAACCCAGCAGACCAACCTAGCCGACTGCATGTCGAAACTCAAGGCGACCATCCTCGACGCAGCGAGACGGGACCTCGTCGGCGAGACGAGCGAAGCGCAGAAGGAAAAGGTCAAGGAGCTTGTCGATCGCGAGAAGCTGAGGACGGCGAAGTCGAAGAAGATGCGCAAGGAAACGAAGAGCGGGAGGGGCAAGGTCCGAGGTTGGGATTGAGGAGAATGGCTGCACTTCGAGCGAGCGAGGGGCTTCGCTGTAAGTAATTCTCATCTGTATCATCTGCGCACAACTGAATGTGTCGTGTCTCGCGCTTGCGCCACCCAGATCGACTTCCGACTGCACCTGCCGTGTTACTGTCGACCATCCGCTCCTTCGACGCCTACATCCGCGCATAGTCGCGGCGAGGCCATGGTCGAACACTCAGAAGCGGAGGCATGATCCACACCTCGTCGAAAACTACGCTCGACGTGCTAGAAGCGGACTTGAGGAAGGAGGATCTCGGCGCGGGCCTTAACCGCCCGACTGTTTTTAGGACAGGCTAGACAGCATTTATAGAAGCGCTCGCAATACACGTAGACATCGTACAGTCGCTGAGCCAGATTTCCCTCCTCCGTTCTCTCGCTCTTACATTTCGCTCGTAGCTTCGTCGAGTGCCTCGCGCCGCGCGGCGATGACACCTTTGCTCAATGAGCACCCGTCTGGACAGCCTTGCTTCGCCTGCGGCGCCCGTCGTGAGTTCCTTCCCTCCGCACATTCGATTCTCCTCAACCTCGTTGACCAGTCCGCCTCCGCCTGCGCAGCCGGCAGCAAGGCAGCAGCGAGTGAGACAATCACACTCTGTAAGCGCTGCGCCTTCGCAGACGTCCCCGTCTCGTTTTGCGACTCGTAAGCATCTTCATCAGTTTCGAGAGGAGATGGGGAAACAGCTCGAGTCGCTGGCCTCTTTGAGCTTAGCTGACCATGTTGGACCCTGCAGAAAGTGCTACGAACGCGGTAAGGAGCGGCACGAGAAGCAGAACTGCGTTGGGCAGACCAACAGGCGGATATTCCTCGACGAACCGGTGCGTCCGCCCTCGCAGATTCATTGTCCCGGTGCTGACTTATCTGTGGCATCCAGGAGAGCTGGAAACACTTCTGTACGCCCGGCTGTCGCGTTGAGATCGTGTCGCCCCGACTCCGTACGTCGGAACGCCTCCTTCCCTCTCGCAAAGTCGTCCTCTAGCCCCTTTGTGCTGCGCTGACCGCTCAACCTGCAGAGCTCCGACCCGTAGAGATTGAGGGTGAGTCAGCCGGGGCTTCTGCGGCGCACTCTGTAGCTAAGTGAACGATTTGACAGACGACAAGCGGATCTTCGCCGTCAAGAACGAACGGCTCGTCTCGTCGCAGCAACTCTACGGCGTCATCGACGACCCTAGCATCGTTCTTCCCTTCTTCACCGCCGGATACCTCGACAACAACATCCCGGCGGTCGAGTCGGAAGGCTCGCCTGTTGCTGGCCGGACACGATACGTATGGGCTATCGAACCGCGATTGAACAAGGACGGAACACGCGCGGTCGAGGCGAAGAAGGCAGAAGGAGTGAAGCACGACCTTGACGCGGACGGCTACATCGGCAACATCGGTGCGTCCTGGACGCTCTTCTCCCTGCCACACCCGCAGCTTACACTTGCGCAACAGCCGTCCAGATTCTGGTCAAACCCGGAGGTCACCGGGGTAGCGACTTCGAGCCCAAGCCTGGCGAGATTTTTTGCTACCCGAGCGAGCAGGAACTTACGACCAGCCCGTATGAGGCCGTCTTGTGTGCGTCTCCCCACTTCGCTTTTCTCCGAGTTGGCTCTGACGGTGCCTCTCGCAGTTTATGAGCTGCATCCGAAGTACCTCTTCGGTAAGCTGCTTGTCGGGCGCCGTTTTCTGACGTTGCTGTCGCAGCTTCTGGCGACAAGGGCTCATGACAGAGGCTATCAAGGCCGTCATCCCGTTCGTCTTTACAACACTCAAGCTTCCGCGCATCATCATCGACCCCGTCTCCTCGAATGAGGCGTCCCTCGCGCTCGCCGAAAAACTCGGCTTTACCAGGATCGGCGAGGTCGGCCGCAAGACTGTCTCGTTCTTCAAGCATTCGAAGCAGATCCGGTATGAGCTGACCAGGGAGCAGTGGCTCAAAGCGAAGAAGCCCAGCAAGTCGAAGGCGAAGAAGAAGCGGAAGAAGGGCGCGGCGACGGATGCCGCTGCAGAGGGTTCCGACGCGCAGGACGGACCTCGGGCTGAGGGTAAGGAGACAGAGGTGGAGGCGGAGGACAACGTCAAGGAGGGTCAGGAGGACGTGCCGAAGGGAGAAAGCGACGCAGTGGACATTGCGCAGCGAAAGAGCGAGGACGCGGCGGCAGCGAACGGCGGCGAGAGCATTCCAGTCGAAGCGCGGACGTGCCGATGGTGAATTGCAGTCTCGCCTGTCCGTCATCGTTGCGGACCTGACGAGTTGCGTCCGCAGGTGCCAAGTCCCGTCGCACCACGGCGTCCTCGAGTGTGGCGGCTGCAAATGGGCATTCTGGTGCTCGCAGCCCTGCAAGACGGCGGAGTTGACCTATCACAACGGCGCACACTACCTTTAATGCCCGGGCAAGGGCGGCAAGGTCGACGCCCATTGGTGCAGGACGCGAGCAGAGTTCAAGAAGAGATCTCGGAGGTTGGGCTACTCGTAGAAGCCATTTATGCTCAAAGCAAGATCTGGGTTCTCTCCTGAGCGGCGGAGGAGTAGTACAAGACTTCGCATGACACGACATTTAGAGATACAGCACGAACATTTCCTCATCGTCGCTCGAGCCGCTCGAATCCTCATCCTCGTCGCCGAGCACGTCGTGCATGTCCGCCCTATCCCGCTCTGCTTCCTCCATCTGGGACACCTGTTCACCGAGCTTGTGTGCGCGCAAGAGAACGTCCACGACCTCGTCGTCCGCATCGTTCGGAGGGGAAGAAGGGGAGAAGGCGTCATCATCCTCGCACTGGCGAGAGCGCGGGCGGGTAGAGCGGCGACGAGAGTGAGAAGAGGAGGCGGTCTGGGGAAGGAAGGGGATCTTAACGGTCTGAGGAGCAAGTTCGGGTTCGGGTGAGGAGAGGGAAGAGTCGGAGTCGGATGAGAGAATGAGGGTTTCGACTGGAGATGGTGGAGATGTGAGTCAGCATGGCGGAGGCGGGAAGAAGGCGAAGAAGGGTGATGCCGGCAACTCACCTTCGGCAGGTCCAGTCATCTCCTCGTCCTCCTCATCGTCCTCCGACTCGCTGCTCATCGACCCATCGTCCGCCTCCTCGTCGCTCGGAGACGACGAAGCCGACGCGCTCAGCTCCTCCCACGCCTTCTGCTTCAGACCGTCAAGTTGTGCAAGTTCCGCCTCGACCTGCTTGACAAGCTCCTTCCTCGCGCGCTTGATGGTCGAGTCGCCGTGAGATTCGATGGCGTCGAGCTTGGTAAGAAGCGAGAGGAGATACTCTTCGTAGGCAAGGAAGGGCGTGTTGGAAGAGCCGAAGGCGAGGGGAGGAGTGGGTGAGCGGGTCGAGCGATCGGCAGGCGAGGGCGAAGCCGAGAAGGTGAGGGTGGTCGGCGACACGAAAGATGCACGGTGGGAGTCGAAGTCGTTGGCGAGCGAGGAGAGGGTGCCGAGGGAGGCGGCGCGCTCGGCGGAAGTGTCGACCTCGACGGTTGAAGTGTCCGAGTCGGAGTCGGCGTGCCATGTCGACGAGTCGCCGATAGCAGAAGAGGCGTCGGCGTCGGAAGCGTCGTCGTTGTTGACGGCCGAGGCTACAGCAGCGGCGAGGTCGATCTCCTCGGGGTCGGCTACGAGGGTCGACGGAACATGGGGGCGCTGGAGGGCGACCTCGACGTACTCCTCGACGTCGGAAGCAGTGTCGTCGAGTCCTTCGTCGTCGTCGTGAGAAGCGACAGCGTCGAGGAGGTCAGGCTGGAGCTGGACGAGGACGTCGAAGAGGGCGTGCGGGCCAAGTTGGCGCTGCCTCCTAGCGTAAGCAATCTTCCTCCGCTGCTCCTCCTCCCTCCTCCTCTGTTCGCGAACGAACTCATCGCGGCGACGGCGGCGTTCAAACTCCTGGGCGAGAGCAAGTCGGTACGCGAGCTCCTGCTCCTTCTCACGACGGCAGCGTTCGACAGCCTCGGCTTGGGCGAGGGCGGCTTGACGGCGACGCTGGCGCTGCTGAGCGAGATAGTCGGGCTCGACGTCGTAGGCGGGGAGATAGACGCGGCCGAAGTCGACGAAGGTAGGAACTTGGTAGGCGAGCATTGTCGGTTGCGGCGGGGGTTTCGGAGCGGGTGTGTGTCGAAGGCGGGTGTCTTGATAGAGAGAAGGAAAGGAGGAGGGAGGAGAACGGGCGGCTTATATACCTTGTGCGTGACTTCGACGAGGACCTTCCCGAACGGTCTCGAAGGTCGTAGACGTTCCTCGCAAACGCTCGACTCGTCGAGCATGCACGACGGGCGGCATCGTTCGTCGTCGTCAGTCGGAAGAGCGAGTCGCGTTTGTACAGCGAGGCTCTGACCAGAAGCACGTCGCTCGACAGGAGGTCAACCTTGGTCGGCGGTTGTGATCCAGACCGGTTAGCGAGGAGGAGGGGCGGAAGCGAGCGAGGACGCGAGTAACAAGCTCTGTAGCGACGTTAGCAGAGTCTTTGCGTCGTAGGAAGCGAAGCGCAACGGCGCTGAAAGGGTATCGAGATGTTACAAGTCATGCGAAGTGGGTTCTGCGCCTTCGAGGTTTATCAGCAGTCGTGACAACAAGTGCGCGATCATCGAACGCACCGACATCTGTCGCGTCGTTTTCCGGCCGTCCGCGGAACCGCCCGCCAGTCTACATCCTCCCTCGCCACAAACCATTCGCACGCTGGCCTAATGTTGTACCTCGGCGATGGGCTCTGCTCGTACTGTCGAGAGGTCGATCTGCTTGTCGACATCCTCGTCAACCTCGCCTATCAGGGTCTGTGCGAGAAGGAGCGGTCAGCCGGACGGACAAATGCGTTTAGGCGGCGGACGGGGAACTGACGATGTTGTCCCCTCGGACAATGTACACTCCTAGAGGAACCTCCTCGACACCCTCATCAGACGAGAACACTCGCTCTGTGCTGCCAGACAGGATGACGTTCGTCGTTTGGTCGAATCCTCGCAACTCGCCCTGCAAACGATCCTCGTCAGCATACGCAACCCCGCGGCGCTTACTCGGGCAGGAGAAGTGACGCACCACGATGACCCGTCCATCCTGGGTGATCACGAGGACTCGCTCTGTTTTAGACAATGAGACGAAGCGAGGAGAGAGGAGAGAGGGGAGAGGGGAGGGAGGCGGAGGCGAGGTTGTGGATGCGCGCAAACGAGCAAGTGTCCTGTCAGCCTCCTGTGAGCGCCATTGCTGCCTTCCTACGCGTCCCGTCGGCTCTGCCCGTCGCTGGAAGAGCGGCAACCGGAGCGAGAGTGGGTGAGCGCGTTCAGAGTCCGCAGCCTCTTTGCGCCCTTGTGCGCGCCTGAGACGGATCGAAAGCAAACTCACTGTCGACGTAAGCCGTAAGGGCGCTCACTGCAGGGGTCGGAAGGGCGAGCGAAGTCAGTAACCTGATGAAGATGAGGAGCGGTGGTGAGCTGGCGAGTGGGACGCACTGGGAGGAGACGCGCTATATCCAGCAGCACAACCACACGCAGAACAAGCCTGGTACGAGCAGCGGCGCAGTACGAGCGAGGATGGACGACTTTGACCTCGCTCTCCTCCTCGACCACGACGGCCGATATATCACAACTCCTCGCAGGTGTGCTTACGTATGGCTTCAGAGTGTCGTCGAGACTTCAGGAGCTCGCCTATGCTGCCACAAAAGCGCGCAGAGACAAGCGCGTCCTCCTCCTCGTCTGTTTCTTCCTTTGACCGCTCATCCCGGCCTCGTGCTTGACAGGGCGGCCGTGTTATACGCCGAGGCCGTCCAATCACCAGCGCCACCTTGGCCAGTACAGCTGCGCACGCACGCCCGCTCAACGGCGATGCGCGATCCAGGACACTCCCGCCCCCTTCCGACTTCGTCGACACTGTCGGCGAGGAACTTGGCTCGAAACCCTTTCAGCGAGGATGGAGAACATGCGGAGACAGATCGAGCGCATGTTTGCGCTCCGTGATCTGCAGGCGACACGGCTTGCTCATCGCATTTCTTGTCTTTCTTTCCTGCTGCTGTGGGTCCGCGCAAGCCCGCTGGACGGGCTCGAGCTGTGTGGCTTGTGCGCGACGCACGAAGGACGACGGGTCGGCGGCGCACGGCCAGAGCTTGCGTTACTGAATACGGCAACATGTCGGACGCTCATTGCTACACCCTACCTACTCCACCAGCCGGCGCAAACCCGTACGAGTACTGGATTGCAGCGACCGAATCGGTCCAGCGAACGCGAATGAGTGACAAGATCGGGCTTGATGTCCGCCTGTCCATCCTCTGCGCCCTCCTCACCTTCGTCTTCTTCGCCGCGGTCGCCAATCTCTGCATCACAATCATTGACAGTCGGCGGAGAGGGAAGGCGCTCTTCCTGTGGAGGTTGGTAGCGCGCACGAGGGGACAGTACATCGTTGGAAAGTGAGTATCCAACTCCTCTTTCGCGCGCTTCTCTTTGATACGCAGCTCACGTCCCTTTTCACAGTCGGCAACTCCTTGAGCCCATCTTGACATTGATCACGACGCCGCTCTTCATCGCCCATGTCGCCGTCGAGTGGACCGGTACGCTCGGCTCGGGCGGCGTCGAGAGTGTCGGGGCGCTGAGAGTCACGCCGTGGACTCTGCTGTTCTTGCAGCTGTGGATCGTCAGCTGGGCGTCGCTGCAGGGCTACATCATCACAAGCGGCGAGGCCAGCAGGGGCTTGAGGTGGTTGTCGCCTCGACTTGCCAACTCGATCTTCCTCGGCGTTGGCCTCATCATGCTCGCGGGCCTAATCGTGAGTATCGCTTGTGGTTGGTTACGAAGCATTATTGACGCATCTTGTCGCAGGTCTGCGACGTCCTCGCCGCCAGAGCGGCCGTCAATCAGGACGCAGCCGTCGACCGCCTCATCGACCAACTCCGCAACCTCGCGCCCAGCTGGTCGGGAAGCATCGCGCCAGATGTGATGGGGACGCTGCAGGCGGGCTGGTCGAGGGTAATGGGCTACTCGAGCAACGTCCTCACGTACGCGCGTGCCTTGATGGCTATCTACGCCATCTCGCCGTTCTTCACTGCGCTCGTGCGTCACCCTCGTCCACTCAAATGCGAGCCCCGGCTGACTGGCCCTCCGGCAGGTCAATGCGGCTTGCATCGCTCTCCTCATCGTCGTTCGTCAGCAGATCAAGGAGAATTATCGCACTTTCGGCGTTGACACCACGCACTCCGCCCTCGTCCGCCTGCCAGAGCTTCACACCACTCCAGCAACGCTAGAGCGTCAGGAGGAGCTCATTGTCAACTTCGCTTCGCCGGCTGATACGGTCTCGGACGCGACGACGATTCAGCCGCCCGTCTCGCTCAACGTAATTCCAGCAACGCCGCGCCTCGAGAACGAATCCTCACCGTCAACGTCGAAGGAAGGATTGACATCCTTGGCGGGACACTCGATGTCGCGCTCGTCCACCTCCCGGCGCACGAAGCCCTCGCGCTCGGCAGTGCGGAGGTGGGCAGGCGAGGAGGCAAGCGGCGTCAAGGCTGTTCGGGCAAGGAACCTGCAGCTTTTGCATCGCGCCGAACTCGACCTCCTCATCGTGCGTGCTCATTTAGCTCTTCACCGAACTCTCATCTCACCACTACTCCTCGCAGACTACCCTTTCGAGCATCGCCATGGCCGTCTCCTTCAGCGGCCTCTCACTCTGGATCGTCATCGAGCTGCCGAACTTCCCCAAGATGCACAAAGCCGCGATCGAGATCACCCTCACCCTCGGCTCGTGGTTGTACGGCCTCATTGTGGGCTTGACGCTCTCGGCACACTTCTACATTGCCTACGTCAACCTTGCGCAAAAACACACGGGTGCCAACTACTCTTTGCCCGCCAGCCAACCCGTCACGCCTCTCCGCGACCCGACCGAGTATTTCGGCGCGACTTGGCTCGACGAGGCGACATCACATCGGGGCGGCGACTCCGTCGGCAATCCAGCATGGCTGTCGCCAGCGGACGCGCAAGTCAGGCCGGACCAAGACGGGCGAAAGACGCTGGTCGGGGCAGACGGGTCGACGGAGGACGAGATTAAAAGCGAGACCCGTGGTTCCGCGTAGACTGTCTATCTTATTTATCCATCGCTGCATCGCTTGTGACATCGTTCGACGCGGAAGAAGCGGTCGCTGGCTCTTCACCGAGTGTCTGCGGATTTGAGAAGAGCAGAACGCGGTCGCGACGCCTCTTTCCCTCCTCCGCTCGCTCGCTTCGCACTTGCTGCACCTTCTGCCTGCTCGTTGCCTTGCTACCGACGTGACAACGGTGCGCAGGACCCGCACGACTCGCTCTACGCCGTCACCGGGCTTCATCTCCTCCCGACCTGGTGAGTCTCACGCTCCTCGTCAACCCGTCTGGAAGGCATGAAGGGAGCGTGCACGGTTGCGAAAGATGCTGACACGATGTTCGCGCCAGCAGCTCGCCCCTCGCAGCCCGCCCATCTCACCTACTTCTCCCTCGCGTCCTCGACGCCCCCCACCTTCATCTCTTTCAACTTTCACCGCCCGTTTGAACCGAAACTTACGTCGTCGCGATGCTCAACCGCGAGGCACTCCTCTTCTCGCCGACGCGCGAGGGCGTGCCCTCGAGCGACGACTTTGTTGCGGACGACTTGATCGGCGCGCAGGAGGCCTTGGAGGCGGAAGCGCGGGAGATCATGCCGTACAAGTTCGACGCCTGCACCTACGACCTCGGCTACATCAAGCAGCCGCTCTTCGCCTGCAAAACTTGCCTCAACGACCGAGCAGTCTGCGCAGCGTGCTCCATCGCATGCCATGGCGACCACTCTCTCGTCGAACTCTTCAACCGCCGCGACTTTCGCTGCGACTGCGGCACAGAGGCGATGGGAGCGGGCTCCTTCTGCTCCATCTCGCACCGGAACGACGCACCAGCCAATACTCGCAACCGATACGACAAAAACTTCAAGGGCGTCTTCTGCTTCTGCGGCAGACCTTACGACCCCCACACTGAAGTCGAGGACATGCTGCAGTGCTTGGTCTGCGAAGACTGGCTGCACGAGTCCTGCGTCTTTGGCACGTCCGACTCCGAGCCGCCGCTCCCGCAGGACGAGTTTGACACGATGGTGTGCCAGCGGTGTATGCGCGGGAACAGCGAGGTCAGGCGGATACTCGAGCGGTATGCAGGTGTGAAAGGAACGGGCGTCATGCTCGTCGCGCCTGATGGGACGGTAACGGGGCGACTTGCGTCAGACTCGAAGGTGGCCGAGGCTGATGAGGCCGAAGGAGACGCTGTGGACGGCCAGGCGAACGCCAATGACGAGCCAGCTGCTGAGAAGCGGAGGGCAGATGCCGATGACGGCGTGGAGGAGCGGCCAGCGAAGAAGGCCAAGGTCGACTCTTCGCCTCAGCCCGCTTCGAATCCCAAACAAGCTCGTCCCGATCCGGCGACATCTGACGCGCACGAGTCGTCGGTTCGCCAGACGACCGAAATGCCGCCTGCGAGCGCCCAGCCCAGCGAGTGTCAAGCGCCTCCCCTCGTCCCGCCAGGAGAAACGCCGCTCGCCAAACTCGAAGCAGCCGGCGGTCGCTCAAACGTCTTTCTCGCCGACAATTTCACGTCGACCTGGTGCCGGTGCCGACAGGTACGAAGCGGTCCTCTGTACTGAGCGTTCCAGCCTGACTTTTCGTCTCCGCAGTGCCTACCCTCCTTCGTCAACTTCCCCTACTTGCTCGACGAAGAGGACGTATACGAGCCGCCTGAAGATCCGGACGCTCGTGAGTGTTGCGTCCGCCGCATGTAGAGTTCCCGCTGACTCTCGTGGCAGAGAAATCCACGTTCGACCTCGGAATGGACCACCTCCTCAACCGCATGCCTCGCGGCCAGGCCATCGACTCGATTCAGGCTTTCACGACACTCAGGTGAGCCAGAACTCGGCGCTCCAATACGTGAACAACGGGACTTCGGACTGACCAACTTCGGCGAAACAGTGACCGCCTGAAGGAATACCTCCGCCCTCTCGCCACGTCTGGTACGACCATCACCAAGGACCACATCGAGGGCTTTTTCGAGGCGGAGCGGGAGCGCCGTCAGGCTTGACGCCCCGTAACTTCTCCTCGTCTTTCTCTCTGTATATCACCTCGCTCGCATTCTCGCCTGTCTCTTGCCATACCCACTGCAACTTGCATTCGTCGCCCTTGATCAACAACTGGCATCGCATGCTTCGAGGCGGCGTCCATCTTCGACCTTTCCTCGTTGCCCTCCTCGCCTGCATGCTCGGTGCTCGCCTGCTTCGCTCGACCCCTCGATCCGTTCTTCCATTAGTCTCACGCTCCATCAGCTCTTCCACACCGTGCGTCCCGCTTCCCCTTCTCACCTTGACGTCGCTTGACGCCTCCACCCGCCTCAGCGCCTCGACAACGGTTGACAGACATCTCGGATCCACAGGGCCAGTATGCGTGTTGTCCCTGTACCCTGCCGTGTGGGTAGCGAACCAGTCAAATCGCTCGCTCGCTCGCTGACACTTCGTTTCCCCCACCTCCTCCCGACTTCGCGAATCGCTGGATTGGCTGCCTCCCACGCAGAGCGACAACTACGAGTACCTCATCATCGACGAGAAGGTGTGTTCGAGCTGTTCAGGCGAACCTGCTTTGCACTTGCGCTGACCCTTTCTCTCCTCCTGCTCCTCTCGCACGCAGACCAAGACGACCGCGGTTGTCGACCCCTTCGACCCGCCGAAGCTCCAGGCAGCCGCTGAGAAGGAGGGCGTCCGACTCGGACAGTTCTTGCTCACCACGCATGGCCACCACGACCATGCTGGCGGGAACGAGAAGACGACGCAGCTGTGCGTTCGGTGTCGCAATCTCGAGATGAACCCTGCTAACAGCGGGGTTGGTTTTCGCAGCTACCCGAACATCAAGGTGTACGCTGGCGGCGAGAACGTCTCGGCTGTCACTGAAGTCGTGCGTATAGCGTTCCTTTTGCGCTTCCCCTTTGCTGTCGCCTTGTCGCATGCGCAATACTGACACAGGGATTCGCGCGAACAGCTGAAAGACGGCGACAAGTTCAAGATTGGCGAGCTCGACGTTACGGCCGTGTATACTCCCTGCCAGTTCGTCCCCTCGCTCGCATCTCCGGTAGCGAGAGGCAAGCTGACCGCCTGAAACGCAGCACTCGCGACCACATCTGCTACTACATCGAGGACAAGGCAAAGAACGAGCGGGCCGTCTTCACCGGGTACTTTCCCTTGCTCTGCGACCGCGCGTCTACTCCGGAGCGCTGACGCGTCTTGTCCCCTTGCAGAGACACCCTCTTCATCAGCGGTTGCGGTCGCTTTTTCGAGGGGGAGCCGCAGGAAATGCACGTCGCCCTGAACGAGAAGCTCGCGTCGCTGCCGGACGATACGAAGGTCTACTGCGGCCACGAGTACACGACCAGCAAGTAAGCTGGCACGTTCTTTGATGGTTTCTCAGCAACTGACGAGGCTGGTGTCGCCCAGCGTTGCGTTCTCGAAGAAGGTCGACCCGGAGAACCCTGCCATCCTGAAGCTCGAGCAGTTCTGCAAGGTCCGTTTCAGCACCTTCTCCCTGCTTGTTGAATTCCGATTAAGGCCTTGACGCAGGAGAACGACGTCACGACCGGCAAGAGCACGATCGGCGACGAGAAGGAGTGGAACGTATTCATGCGCACCTCGAGCCCAGCCGTGCAGAGTGCGCATACCGGTTGCGGCGCTCCTATCCGTTTCTTCGACTTCGTTAACCGTGCTGTCCTTGCAGAGGCGACGAACACGACCGATCCGATCAAGGCGATGGGCGTCCTCCGCGAGATGAAGGTGCGTTCGCCCGGCTTCGTCATCACCTTCGCGAGGCCTGCGAATCCTGACGCTGTCGTTGTTGACCGCAGAACAAGGGTTGAAGCCATCCGTAAAGAGTCGAACCTTGCATTACAAACGACGATTAGTACCGGTTTCTATTGCGACGCGAGGCTCCTCCTCTCCGGCCACAAACACACGACCGCGCCAGCTCGCCTCCGCATCGCGCAGACAGCCAAGATTTTCGGCACACAGCTGTTGTGCGTCGCCGTGTTCCCGTGCTCTCCCCCACGCACGTCCACCGCTCGCGAGCTAACTCTCGCTTGGTGCTCTCGATGCTCCCCAACTCGCTCCTTGCGCTTGCCTGACCCTGCGCTGCTATCCTGGATCCACACACACTCGTTCACACGCAACAGCTCGTCTCACAACTCTCACCGCGGGTGCGTCGTCGTCGCGCTTCACTCGACTTGGCCGTCGCCGGACGACATCCGCCCGCTGACCTTGACATCCCCGCCTGCAGCTCCAGGAAGACCTCTGCGCCCGGTGAAAGACACCACGACTGAACACACACTCGTCATTCTCTCGTTCACACTTCACCTTGCCCTCGACCATGAGTTCCACCCCGCCCGCTCCCCTTCTCGGACCCGACAAGGCCCCGTCCGCCCGGTCCAACTCGTCCGGCGAGCTCGACTTTGACAAGCTCAACAACACGGCGACGCTCAAGCACCTTAGCCAGTCGCGTCTCGAGGTTGACGAATCGGTCGTCCGCGCCGAAGGAGAGGAGCGCACCACCTTCTTCGTCTGGTGGCTCGTAATTGCTGCCGCGACAGGCGGTCTCCTCTTCGGTTACGACGTGAGTTGCCTGTGTATATTCGAGCGTCTCAGCGGGTGCTGACGAGCTCATTCTCGCAGACCGGTGTCATCGGCGGCGCCCTCGTTCACAAGGATGTCGCTTCCGACTTGCACCGCGTCCCGCTCGGCAGCTTCGACAAGGAGGTGAGCCGTACCGAGCAGATAGCCTCGCCACAATGCTGACACACCACGATCACGCAGCTGCTTACTTCCGCTACCACCCTCGGCGCCTTGATTGCCGGCTTCTCGTCTGGCGTTCTCGTGCGTTTCCCTCTTCGTTCGCTCTGCAACAGAAGGCTGACAAGACTCATACAGGCGGACATTATCGGCCGCAAGATCGTCATCGGTCTGGCAGACGCGATCTTTATCATTGGTGCCGGTTCGTTGCCTCCTTCTCCCGCTCCCTGCCCGCTAGTCTGACTTCCTTTTCCTCGACAGTCCTTCAAGCCGTCTCTTACGGTGCAAACGCGTACTGGATCATGGCGGTCGGACGCCTGATCATCGGTTTCGGTGTCGGTCTCGCCTCGCTCGTCGTCCCGCTCTACATCGGCGAGCTCTCGCCCACATCGCTTCGCGGCCGCCTCGTCACGCTCAACGTGGTCGCCATCACCGGCGGCCAGGTCATCGCCTACTGCCTCAACCTCGCCTTCCAGAACGTCACGCACGGCTGGCGATTCATGGTCGGCCTCGGCGCCATCCCTCCCGCACTCCAGCTTCTCATGCTCATCTACCTTCCCGAATCGCCTCGCTTCCTCCTCCGCCACGACAAGCTTGAGGCGACTATTAACATCCTCCGCAAGATCTACCCCTATGCAACCGAGGAGCAGCTGCACCTCAAGGCCGATGTCATCACCAAGAGCGTCAAAGAGAATATGGGACACCGTGCGACGTTCGTGCAGACCTGGAAGCGCCTGCATCTCAACGGGCCGAACTTCCGCGCGCTTGTCGTCGCATGCGGTCTCCAAGGCATCCAGCAGCTCTGCGGTTTCAACACGCTTATGTGGGTCGCACTCCGCGTCTGCCTGCCTCTCGAGCATAGCTGACTCGTCGTCCGTGCAGGTACTACGCCCCGACTCTCTTCCAGAGCGTCGGCTTCCACAACTCGCTCGTCATCGGCCTTGTCATCTCGATTGTCAACCTGGTCTTCACCATCGTCGCCCTCTTCATCATCGACCGCGCCGGCAGGCGCAGGATCGCCTGCTCGACCGTCCCGGGCATGTGCGGCGCGCTGATCCTCGCCGCGGTCGCCTTCCACTTCCTCACTATCCACACCGGCGGCAAGTTGCCCGACAACGGTGCCGGTCTCAACGATAATTGGTCGCCTGTGGTCCTTACGGCGATGCTCGTCTACGTCGCCTTCTACGCGACGGGCATCGGCAACATCCCCTGGCAGCAGGGCGAGCTGTTCGAGATGGATGTTCGCGGCATGGGCACGGCACTCTCGACCACCTGCAACTGGGGCGGCAACCTCATCATCGGTTCGACCTTCCTCTCGCTCATCGACCGCATCACAGCCGCCGGCGCATTCGGCTTCTACGCCGGATTGTGCTTCCTCGGCTCGATCTTTGTCTTCTTCCTCTACCCCGAGACGTCCGGCCTCTCGCTCGAAGAGACGCGCGAAGTCTTCCTCACCGGCTTCGGCATCCGCAAGGCCAACCGCATGCGCAAGCAGAAGATGGCCGCGCTCGCGCAGGTCCGCGACGCAGACGACGACGCGACTGTCTAAATCTCGCTCCTCCTCCCGTAGACCCGCATCCTTAGATCCTCGTTATAGCACCTTGATCCTCGTATTTTCGCATGCCTGAGTAGCTCCACCTAATACACCGCCTGCATCAGAGGCTGTCCTTTCGTCGGGTCATCTCGGCCCAACTTTGGAGAGTGCTCGTTCTCGATGCCGATGCGATGCGATGCGATGCTCGTTACATGCCTACACCCGCTCGATACCGCTCAACCCGCTCGTTGACCGGCTTGAGGATCATCTCGTCGACCCACCCTCCCTTCGGGAACTGCTTGTCCCACCTGTTGTGCAGATGGACAGCCCACACGTTCTTGACCTTGCTCTCGACGTCCTCCCACCTTCCCTTGCCCCACCTCTTCTCCGCCCCTCGCTCGCCAAACGGGTCCGGCAGGCGGTTGTCGAGTCGACACGAGACGCCGTCGGTGAAGCAGTAGGGAAGGATCTTGAAGGGCTTGGTGCCCTGCGCTACGAGTGAGCGCCAGACTTTATGGTACAGACGCGAACCCCAGTCGACCGAGTTGCGCGCGGGAGGAGGCGAGGTCGCCATTTGGTGGAGCATCTCGCAGAGGTAGGGCGATTGGCGGTAGAAGTGCATCATGGCGCCGTTCAAGGGTTGGTAGACTTTGTCTGAGTGCGAAATCGGCGTCAGTCGATGGAAGAGGAGACAGTGAAAGACGGGACGAACCGTAGCAATCCCACTGCGTCACCCACTCGTGCTCCCCCAGCACCCGCAGATCCCTCCCCGTTAAAATCGTATCAAAATCGACCCAGATCCCTCCGACATAGTTGAGCACGAGGATCCGGACGAGGTCTCCGTCGACCCAAGCCTGCTTGTCCGCCATGTCGAGCAGCTTGTGTCCTTCCATCGGCGTACCACGCGCCAGCGCATGCTTGTCGACGGATCGGACGGAGAGGCGGTCTCCGTAGAGCTCGAGGAGGGGTCGGAGGATGGGAAGGTCGGTAAGGGCGGAAGGCTGCGGCGCGTTCGTCCAGAGGATGACCGAGGTGGTATCGCGATTCTGTGTCGCGAGTATGGAATGGAGGAGTGCTATTTGCCGGTCGGACAGAGGGAGGAGGTCGTTTCGCCAGTAGGTGTGGAAGATTGTGTGTTCAGGGAGGACCATGCCCGGAAGAGGATTTCGAGGCAAGGTCGCCGCAAAGTCGTAGCAGTCCCGGCCGAGAGGCATGTTCATGCCCGCATGAACGTCGACGAAGGCCGGGGCTCGGGCGAGAGAGGTGTTGTAGGAGGACGATGCGATTCGAGAGGGGTCGAAGCAGGAGGACGAGGCGGGGCGGACGGGAAGAATCGACTGGCGAACCCATCCGCGCGAGAAGAGCTGGATCTCGACGTGCACCTCGTACGTCCACACGAAGAACAGGACCTGCGAGAAGAGAGGAGCGTTCCCCGCTTGATCAGCTGGAGGGAACGAGGCGAGAGAGAACAGCACGCACGGCTACGACGACCAGTCCAGCAGCATAGCGCAATGTTCTCCAGCTCAGCAACGCCGTCCCAGCTCCACCCTGCCGCCGCGTGCTGTATTTCGTCCCGCCGTCGAGAAACCCGCTGAGATCACGCTTGTGCTGCTGTCGTGCGAAGGGCGTGGCTATCGAGGGACGGCTCAAGCCGATGCTGGAGCCTCCTGGCATGCTATCGCATCCGTTCGAGCGGTGTGAGCGAGGAGAGTGAGCGAGAGAAGCAGCTCGAGGCTGTGCGGACCTCTCGAGGGAGCGATGCGAACGGTATAAACTCGTCTATTGCTTCTGTCTATCGTTGTGCGAGGGCAGCCATGTCACCCAGCGCGTCTACAACATAAGTCGGGCGAGCGACGGCGCCCTCCTTCTCAAAGTCTTCCCGTTTGTCGATGCCTGCGGGCGCGGAGGGTCAGCAGCCGTCGAGGCAGGGACTTTTGGAGACGCACCAGTTAACACCATGAGCGTCGCGATCCCTCCCTGGTTGCCGAACGCGATGTCCGTGTTCAGGCGGTCTCCGACCATAATCATCTTGCTCTTGTCAAGGTGGTGCCTGCGATAGAGACTGTCAGACGATGCAGCTCGGTAGCGCAGCTGCTACGCACATCTCGACGATGCTCTCGAGCATGGGCGCCTCGGGCTTTCCCACGACGAGCGGTTCCCGCCCGAGAGCGCAGGATAAAGGAGCCACCGTCGCGCCGCCGCCTGCGGAGATGCACAGTCAGCTTGGCACCCCAGTCTCAGTGAACCGACGCACCTGGGTGTACGGTGCCGTGCGTAGGGAACGTCGAGTCGAGGTTGGTCGCCATGAAGTGGCACCCCTCGTTCTCGCGCAAGTACCGGAACGCCTTGGCGAATTTCTTGTAGTTCATGTGCATGTCGAGGCCGCACAGCACGGCGCCGACACTGGGGTCGGCGGTGATGGAGGAGAAGTCCATCAGGTCGATGAAGACGTTGTCGTCGGGGTTCTGCGAAGAGAGGGTCAGTCGCGAGCCTTTTGGCACCAGCGGGTGGAGTCCGCACCGTCCCGCCCGAGTGCTGTATGCCAACAGCATCCAGCTCGTCCTCAATTCCCTTTTCGCCGATAACATAGACCTTCTTGTCCGCCGGGAACTTGAGGACCGTCTTGAGGTAGGCGGCAGAAGCGTATGCGGACGTGAAGATCTCGTCCTGCGGGTCGAGGAGCGTGAGCAACAACCTCAAGAGATGCTGAGACTGCACTCACGACCTTGCACTCGATGCCCATCTTGTCAAACTTGCCCTTGTTGCTGGCCCGACTCTTTGTCGCGTTGTTGGTGACGAAAAAGATGCGCTTGCCCTGCTTGCGCAGGTACTGCAGCGTGTCCCCAGCCTTGCCGATCACATGGTCGCCCTCCCAGATCACGCCGTCGCAGCTGGAGAAGGAGAATCGGGAGGTGGTGCCGAAGCGAGCGATGTCAGCGGAGGGAGACGCGGGCGGGATGGGCGCAGGACAGACTCGAACAGCCAGGTGTCGTAGCGGTCGACGAGCTCCTTGTAGTCCTCGACCGACGAGAGTGTGCGAGCCATCGGAGGCGGAAGCGATGCGGAAGACGCAAGGGCGAAGGCAACGAGGTAGGAACTCAAGCTGGGCGTCGCGTCTGTACGTACTGCTGGGAGCTGCTTACAAGCAAGTCCTCGATGGTCTAGTGGTTATGATTCGGCTCTCTCACAGCCGCGAGCGGGGTTCGATTCCCCGTCGGGGAAGACACAGTACAAGCTTCTCTTTTTGCCCGTCGTCGCTGGGCAGCTCTCTGCTCTTGCTTATCAGAGTGTGAAGCTTTTCTTACGTCGAGGAAGCTGGTGCAGGAGCCGAGGCAGCGGGATCCAGGAGCCGAGGCAGCGGGATCACTCTCCCAGGAGCTCGCGCTCTCTCTCGACCCGCTCACTTGCCATCCGCTGACCTCCAAGCTTATAGGCGTATCGAGTGCTCGACGTTGCGCTTGCGACTTGCAACGACTGCGCAACCCGACTGCTCACGCCGCACTCCCGCTACTGACCGCCATCGACCTCCTTGGCTCCGTCGCGGGGCGGGGCACGACCGTTCCGAGCGGCACGAGGGTCCAGAACGAGAACGTCTTGACGTCTTGCGCCTTGCTGCCGCCTTTTTGCGGACTCTTGGTCGGAGAGGGAGGGACAGCGTCGTCGGCTTGGTAGACGTACGTGACGAGCATGTTGGCCTGTGAGATGAGGCGGTCAGCGAGGGAAAGGAGGTGTGAGGTAGAGGGTACACGCCCGCGCAAGGGACCGACGGCGTCCTTGGCTATCGCGACGTCCATCGCAATCGTCGTCCGGTTCATCTTGCGCTCGACGATCCCTGGCCCGCCCCTCCCCTTGCGCTTCGTCGGACTCGCCCTCCCATCTCCCTCCTCGCCACCCGCATCCTCCTCGTCCTCCTGATCCTCATACTCCCAATCCTCCGCATAGGCCGCAATCGGAAAAGTCGGTGAAGGCAGGTTGACAGCGAATGGCGGAGGCGGGGGTTGCTGCCCCTCTTCGACGGGCTTGTTCGCACCTGGTCGTGCGACGGCGAGGCGGACGTGGATTGGCTCGTAGAGGGGGTTTGTGAAGCTCAGCTCGAAGGTATACGTTCGACCTGGTCGGAGAGGCTCTTCATCGCCCGCTCCACTCCCGTCGTCTCGTCCTGCACCGGTCCGCGCAGTCCTCCTGAGCCCCGACGCAGTCCCCGCCGCGATGGCCGACAAGCGTGACCCAATCGACGCAGGCAGCCGTCGCTGGATCGAGATGGACGGGAGGTAGTTCGCCGCGACGAGCTTGATCTTGTATCGCGTTGAGGAGGACTTCTGTTCCGGCTTGATCAGGATGTGCATGCAGACTGGGCAGCGCTTGGAGAGTTTCGCTTGGAGAGGAGTGCGGAGTGGGCGAAGTTCGCTGCGGGTCAGAGGACATCAGCTGGCGAGCCGACCCGGGGAACGGCATCGGCCGCGTACCTCGAGAATACAGGCGGCTGCCACCCGGCAGTCCACCGCCGATCCAAACTCGCAATCTCCTCGAAATTCGTCATCTCCCTCATCCTCGCAACCACCTCCGCATCCCTGTCCACCGCCTTTCCCTTACTCGCCGCCCTCGTCCTGTGGTTCTCCTTCTCGCTTCCCGGCCCTCCACCGCGCGAGGGGTACAGACTCGAGTACCGCTCGAGTTCGTCGGCCGCTTGTCCCGCATCGCCTCCTCCTCCTCGGGCGCGACTACCCGTCCCGAACAGCGATCCACTCCCGCCATACCTCGTTCCCAGTCCAGGTACGTCCCTGAACAGCTGAGCCGAGGCGGCACTCAGAACGGCGGATGAGGAGGAAGCGCCGGCTGCGTGGGTGTGGGCGGACGACGTAGATTGCGCTTGGGAGCGGCGGAGAAAGGGTTCGAGGTGGTCTTTGATGTGGTCGAACTCGAGGAGGTCGGCCGTTGGTTCCTCGGCTTTCTGCAGCTGGACTGTGGGACGTCGGGAAGCGAGGTCAGCTGGAAACCACTCCGAGAGGGGCGAATGGCGCTCGGAACGCACGCGCGAGTCCCGTCGGCTTCTCAAACTCGATCCCAACCTCCTTCGAGTCCCATCGACAGAATGTGCACGTGAGAAAGTAGGGCGGTTCGCCGACGCTCGCTGCAGCCGTGTTGAGAGGGAGGGACGGAGCGGGGTCGGATGCGACGACTGAGAGGGTGTGGTCGCATTGTGGGCACTGGAAGCAGTTGCGTGCGCATCTGTCGAGTGAGAGCCTAGTCAGCTCTCCTCCCGCACAGCTCGCCTCGAGGAGGATGAGGGGACCGCACCTGTTCTTCTCGCCTCGCACGCTGGCGCTCGGGACCTCGAACAAGCAGTTGGGGCAATAGTAGCAAGCGACCTCGCACGCCGCGCACGAGTTGCAGCGCACGGCGTCGCAGTCCTCGCAGAACAAGAGGTCCGAGAGCGAGTGGTGTTGGAAGAACGCGAGGGGCGGGTCAGACGGCGGTGGGCGCGAGACGGAGAAGGGCGCGGTGCAGGAGCAGTGAATGAGCGCTTCGTGTGTGCTCATGGCCAGCTGGCGACCCTTTCGAGCGAGAGGAAGGAGCGCAAGCTGATGAAGCGGGTCGCGGCGCGGGGACGAGGCGAAGTTGAGAGGTCGTCGGTGTGAACGAACAAGGGCGTCGTGTGGCTTGTGAACATTGCGGGAGTGAGGTGCCGGCAAGTAGGAGGCAGCACGAGGCGCCAGGCGTCGGATGAGACTAGTCTCTCCGAGGCGAAGCAAGGAGAACGGTGACAACAGGAAGAGGTAGACTTCAAGCGACTTCGGGACTACTCAAGCGAGAAAGGAGAGGAAGCGAAGCGAGGAGGCGTGGTGAGCGACCCTCACTTGTTGCTCGAGAACTGCGTGAGGAGGCCGGAAGGGAAGGTCAGCCCAAGTCGAGGAAACAACCCGCTTCTCCTCCGACTCACCTTCGTGACGGCTTTGGTGCCCTCCGAGATGGCGTGCTTCGAGAGCTCTCCGGGGAGGATGAGGCGGACGGCCGTCTGGATCTCGCGCGACGAGATGGTCGCCTTCTTGTTGTACTGGGCGAGCTTCGACGCCTCGGTGGCTGCGCGAGCAGGGCGGACAGTCGGGTCAGCTCAAGAGTCCAGGAACAGAGAGCAAGGACGCAGACACACCGATGCGCTCAAAGATGTCGTTGACGAACGAGTTGAGGATGAGCATCGCCTTGTTCGAGATGCCCGTGTCGGGGTGGACCTGCTTGAGGACCTTGTAGATGTACGAGGAGCTGTGCGTGGCCAGGCGAGGTGCACGGAGAAGTCAGCGACGCAGGACTGCCGCCAGCGCGAGCGGGAGGACGCGGTACGCACTAGGTCTCCTTGCGAGTCCTCTTGCGCTTCTTCTTCTCACCTCCGTCGGTGCTCTTGATGGCCTTCTTGGCCGTCTTCTGCGGCGCCTTGCCGCCCGTCGCTCCGGCGGACGAGGCAGGACCCTTGGAAGCGGTACTCTTGTGGGCCATCGTGGATCGAGGTGAGAGTCTGCGGACGAGGCGAGCGGGGTCAGCTGCGCGTCAGACGCGTCGAGTGAGGGCGACTCGCTGTGTGTGAGGTGCGCGGGTGACGAGGTCGAGCTGGGAGGTGGGTGGGGACGACAGGAGTCAGCGTCGAACGGCGGCGCCGGCGACCGGGCGCGCGTGGGACTGGTCCTGGGTGGCTGCTACGGTGCTTGAGGGTGCTTCAGCACGCGCACGCACCTGTCTGCGACGAGTTGTCGAGTGCGAGTGAGGTGAAGGAGGGAGAGAAGCGAAGGGGGCCAGTGCGACGGGTCGACCACCCAGCTCAAGCGCGTAGACGGCCAGCGGGGCTTGCTAGACAGGCTTTTGAGCGTGTGAACCCGTCAGACACGCTCACTTGGCGCGAACGAGGCGGTTGCGAGCTGTCGAGGCGATGTCACTTCCTCCCAGGTTGGCTTCGTCCCGCTCGCCCTCACACCGTCCGCTCAACCGCTCAGCGAGGCTTGCCGCTGAGCTGAATTCACTCTGTGGGACATCTGCGACTCCCTCGGTCTCCCTCCCGCCCCTTCACGACGATCCAGCTGTCTCTCCGCGGTTGACGAGCAATCACGCTGGTCTCGACGATGCTCTGCCTCATTCCTCTCCCTCTTTCTGAACCCTCGCTCGCTCGCTACCGCTCTCTTTTGACGTCTGAACGACACTGCCGACGCGACCGCCCCGCCCAGCGATGGCGGCAGCTGCGCTCTGCACTTCGCCCGGAGATTGTGAGGCGCACGACTGCTGGCCGCGAGATGGCCCGGTGCAGTTGCGGCAGGGTACGACGAGCGTGAGGAAGAACCGTCCGGCGGCTTGCGAGGAGTGCGTCCCGTCTCTATCTGCGTAGCGAGCGCGAGGGAGGAGGGAGACTTCGACCCGTCAAGAAGCAGGATGCTGTCACCTTTGTCAGCTGCTATACTGACCTCTCCCTGCTCCTTGTCGCAGATGTAGACGACGTCGCGTACGCTGCTCGGCGTTCGAGACGGGGCCTCCTTGCGACGCCTGTACGTCCGTTCCTCCTCTCCGTCCGACTCTCGCCCGCTTACCCTCCCCTCTCACAGGCTGTCGACACGGGACAACATGCACCATTGGCACCGTCAAGTACGCACACGACGCAAGCTCGCCAACGCAAATCTACACCCCGGTTCTCCCTCCTCCCGCTCCTCCCGCCTCGACACCGTCTCACTCTCCCACCTCGCACGTCCAGCTCAATCTCAGCGTACTCAACAGCGCGCTCGAGTCCTCCAAGTGCGTCCTCATTCGCCGGCGAGCAGGAAGAACGAAAAAAGCGACTGACCTTCCTAACTCGTTTTCGCAGACCTCGTCCACCTCCCCTCGTCTGGGAGAGCCCGAGCGAGCACATCCAGAAGGGCGCCCCAACGACTCGGTCGAAGCAGAAGGCGGTCGAGGAGAAGGATGATTGCGGGAAGGTCGAGGAGCGGGGGTCGGTCGCTCCGCCGCCGAAACGCCCTCGTCCAGCCACGAAGACGGGGCAAGGCGTCGTCCAGGTTGCGCACGACGTGAATCACTCCGACATCAAGACGAAGAAGGCGCCTTGTCGGATCAAGCACAAGCGTCTCGCCAGGAGCGAACCTGCCCGTCCCGCAAGACACTTCCCAATTCCGCCTTCGTCCGTCGACAACCCGCCACAGCTCGTCGCCTACTCGTCACAATCGAAGTCGCTCCTCGCCTTGTCGGCGTGGAAGAGGCAGGGGCGCCAGGCTGACGCTGACTTCGACCTTCCCCAGTTCGTCCTCCCCGTCCTGCGTCTCGCGAGCTATTCCTGACGCCGGCTTCGTCCGTCGCAGGTCCTCCCGCTACCCTCTTTCCGCCATCCGTGACGAGCCCAACTTCCGCCCTCCCTGCTCCTCGCCCTCATCCGCCTCCGCACCATCCCTCACACCCACCTTCCGCTCCTTCACCGCGGCGTCGCCCGCGCTCCGCTTCAATCCCACCGCCTCGTCTAGAGCCACCGCCTCAACATCCATCTCGAGCCGGACGAGCGACTTCGGGTTCCGTCAGCCCCACCACCGCAACGGCGAGAGCAGCACGACCAGCATTTCCGAGACGCCGCAGTGCGCCTAGACTCGACTCCCTGACCCGCATCCTCAGCATAGCCAGCCTCAGCCTCAGCATCAACAGACACTCCTTCTCTTCCCTCCTTCCGACTGCTTCGCTATATCGCCGCGCCTGCCGCCTCGCATACCTTATTTTGACCGCGTTCGTTCGTCCAGCGTCCAGGATTGTCGTAGCATCCAGTCCGAGTCCGAAGCATCGAGATAGCACAATGTATGTAATGCATCGAGCTGTATCCTGCACCACCAAGTTCATGCATAGACCCTGGCCGCCGCAAGCTCGTCAGCCTCGAGCGAAGTCGAGGGCGAAAAGTCGAGACGCACCTCTGCAGTATCCGCTTATCGAGCAACCTGTCGTCCCTGCGCTTTTGCGCGAGCGAGGCAAGTTCGGTGACGGGACCGGAGGGAGGCAGCTCGACGTGTCGGAGGACGCCTTTGAGCGGGCGGCCGGAGGAGGGGTCCATGGCGACCTGTCCCGGCGCGTCCGATACGGGTCAGACGGCTTAAAGCAAGGAGAGGAAGGAGAAGGAGAGCGCACGAGCGTGAAGAAGGATTCGGAGACCTCGCGGATTTTCGGGCTGGGCGAATTGCGATCCTCTGCCCGACGAGAAGGATCTCGTCAGCTTCGCCCCCACAAGTGCAAATCGACACGCACCGCAAGTAACGACAGCCGCCACCTCAAGCGACGAATCAAAGACCTTGATCACCGCCGCCCTAACATAGACGACCTCGCCCGGCTGGACGGCCGTCTTGAACGTCAACGAGTCGATGGCGGCGCTTGACCAGGATGCGGTAGGGTAGACGCGGCGAGCGGCGATGGTGGAGACTTCTTCGACCCTGTGCGGAGCGGCAGTCAGTTTTGCCGGGGAGCGGGAAAGAGCGCCAGGACGGACCAGCGCATCAGGGTCCCGCCGAACAAGATCGACTTTGAGTTGCAATGCTGTGGCCTGACGATCCACAAGCCCATCGACAGCGTCGCCTCGAACGGGACGGACGAGACGATCGAGGCGGCGGCCTGTACGTGCGGGTCGAGCGAGACGCGCGTCGTATGCCCCGCCGCACGGTCGATGTCTTCGTCCGTCGCGAGCGAGATCTTGTGCCACCCGCCGTGGCCCTTCGCGAGTACCGCCCGGTCGACAAGCGCCTTCTTGACGCGGACAGGCTCGACGAATCCCTCAATCTCGCCAATAATCTCGTCGCCGTCGACTCGGACATCCGACTCGCCCCGCATGAACATCTCACTCAACAACTCGACCTGCAACTGACCCAACAACGCCGCGCGGTCCGCGAATTGCTCGTCCACAGCCGCTGCAGCGCCCTGCCTCGACTCGCGCTCGATTGCGTAGACCTGCTCGCGGAACGCAGAGTTTCGCCGGTCGTTCTCCTTCGCTTGTTTGATGCGGTGCGCGCGACGACGGCCTGCGAGGAGGTAGCGTTTCTGTTCGAGGAGGGAGGAGGGCTTGAGTTCGGGGAGTTGGGCGCGGCGGGGTTTGGGCGGGCGAGTGAGGCCGATGGCGTCGGTCAAGGACAGGAAGGAGCCGGGAGGAGGCGGTGGAGAGGGCTTGGCGACGAAGGTGAGGTACGCGTGCGAGCAGTACGTTTCGGGGCCGAGCGGGTCGGTGCGGGATTGGCGCATTACTCGAACGCCAATCTCCATCGAGCTGCGACGTAGATCAGTACGAGTGTGCACAATGATAGCACGACGAGACGCACCTCCCCCAAGCCCTGTTGACCGCACTCGAGAGCGAGATCACGTCTCCGACCCGAATCTCCTCGAGGAAGATAACGCGATCCGCGCTGATGGTCAAGCAAGGACCGCCTGCGTGCTTGGCTGCAACGAGACCTGCCGAGACGTCGATAAGTTTGAGGAGCTCGCCGCCACTGTGAGCGAGTCGGGTCAGTCGAGCTGGAGAAGGAGGAAAAGGGATGACCGACTAGACGCGACCGTGCTCGTCGCATTCAGCCGGCAACTGCGTTCCAAGGTTCGTAAGCATGCAGTGGGTTTGCTGTCAGAGAAGGGGAGCGCACCATCTTGTAGCGATAGACGACTGAACTCTTCGAAGCGTCTTTCGGCGCCTGCGGCTTCGCTTCATGCCTCCTCAGTCGAGCCACGTGCTTCGTCCTGACCCCGTATGCCAGCGCACTTGAGCACAGCGCGAGCGCACTCGTCCATATCCAGCCTTCCCGTCGTCCCTGCCAGAGAACCGATGCGAGGAGAGCGGCGAGGAAGGGGAGGTCAAGCGCGGCCGGGAGCGAAGTGCCGCTTGTTCTGCATTGTCGGACTAGTAGCGCCCACTGCAATGCCAGCACGAGCCAGAAGAGCATTGTCGCGGGAGGTGGGGAGAGCAAGAGGAGCGGGCGAAGGTTGTGGGAGGACGCTGCGGTCGAGCTCGCTCGAGTGGACTGTGCGATGCCGACCTTGCGTGGCTGACCGTGACTGCTACCGGCACGAGCATCCAGCCCAACCGTTGCGGATGCCTGCCCCGTTCTGCTCGACCTCATCGCTTTGCGGCGGACAGCGGGTCGAATGCGGCGACAACGGCTCAGGGAGATGCAGGCCCTTCTTAGCAAGGTCAAGAGACTGGCTTTGCTGCAGATGCGAAGGCGACCGGCCTGCCTGAGCGAGACGGTGCGTCCGCTTCTCCTCCTCACCTTGCGTCGGGTTGACTGACTGGCTGGCCTCGACATCCTCAGGCCGCTCTTCCACGAGCAGCGAGACGGAAGGATTTCTTTCTCGCTCAGCTCGTTGACCGCGTGCATTCGTCAAGCGAAGAAAAGCGCTTCGTCCTGGTCGTCCCAGGATGAATTCCCGCACGCTCGCTCTCGCACCGTGAGCCTGGTCGCAGGGTTGCTGGATGGGGGGCTGTGCTAGCGTGTGGGGGGTAATGCGGGCTCATTACCACTCGAAGCAGCGTGGGTCGAGGCTGAATTCACGCGCACCCTCGATCGAGCGGAAACCTCTCAACCATGGCCCTTCGCCCGCTGCGACACCTCAAACTCGCCTCTCGCTGCTCTCTCTCCCCCTCTCTTTCTCTCTCTGCTTCGTGTGATCCACTCTCAGGCTCTTCGAGACGCACTGCTGCCGCCTGCGAACGAGCCAAGTCGCAAGACCGCACTCACACCTCTCGCACGCTCAACACCGCTCGACGGCCCTTGCGCGCTCTCGCCACCCTTCGCAGCCTTCGCCAAGCTCTCAGACGCGTAAAACGAGGTCACGAGCGGCGGACATGGACGCCCCCAAGGTCTCGATCGTCGACAACAAGGAGTTCCGCCTCGAGCGGACCAAGACGCTCCCCTCTCGCGCACTCGGGCTCGAAGTCCCCCGCACGCGAACCCACAACTCGCACATCCCCCTCGGCTACCGCACACTCTCGATCCACGTCTACGACTCGCAAAGGTTCGACGGTCCCAAACCTGCGCGCCGGCACCATGCTCGCACGGGTCCCTCGCTCGCCTCGCGCCTCGCCTTCTGGCGCAAGAAGTCCCGCGACGAGGAGCAGCAGGCGCCGAACGCGTTGCAGGCCGGCGCCGCAGACGCCGACTTCTTCTCCCGCCTCGACCACCACACCGTCTCGCCCCCCGAGGTCTGCCAGCGCTTCAACGTCGCGCCCGAACTCGGACTCGACTCGTCGGCGGCGAGCAAGCGCCTGCAGCGCAACGGCAAGAACGTCCTCGCCAAGCGCAAGTCGGACTGGTGGAAGAAGGTCCTCCGTTACGTCTTTGGCGACTTCTGCGCAATCCTCTGGATCGGCGTCATCATCTTCTTCATCTCGTGTGCGTTTTCCTCTCTTGTGCATGCTTACCGAACTCATCGCTGACTCTGAAACCGCTTGATTCGCAGGGCGCCCTCTCGGCAACCCTCCCGCACCATACAACCTCGCGCTCGCCATCGTCGTCCTGATCGTCATTTTCAGCCAGGCCATCTTCTCTGCCCTTCAAGACTGGTCCGCCCAGAAGGTCATGGACTCGATCATGTCGCTCCTGCCTGAGAACGCCGTCGTCTTGCGCGATGGTCAGCCGCGCGAGATTCCCAGTAGCGACCTCGTTGTTGGCGATGTCGTCATCCTCAGTACCGGTCAGAAGGTGCCGGCCGACATGCGCATCATCAAGGCTTCGAACGACTTGAAGTTTGACCGCGCCGTCCTTACGGGTGCGTCCGCCGTACTTCGCCTCTGGCGCTTGAAGCTCTCGGCTAAGACCTTCGCTACCCGCAGGCGAGTCGGAGGAAGTTGCCGGCGCCGTCACGACGGACGAGCAGAACTTCCTCGAAGCCCGCAACATCGCCCTCCTCGGCACGCACGTCTGCAACGGTACCGCAACGGCCGTCGTCGTCCTCACGGGCGCCTCGACCGTCATGGGACGCATCAACATGCTCACCCGCTCCGGAGCCGAAGAGCGCACGACCCTCCAGAAGGAGATCACGCGCTTCGTCAAGATTATTTGCGGTTTGACGGTCACCCTCGTCGTGATCATGCTCATTACGTGGCTCGCGTGGTTGCGAGTTGATCACTTCGCCTTCTTGAACACCACGGGCATCCTCACGAACGCAAGTCCGAACCATCGTTCATCGTTTCTCCTCGACTTTGCTAACCTCGCCTACCCTCACAGCTCATGTCGCTCGTGGTCGCCTTCATCCCCGAAGGCATGCCCATCGCGGTCGCCATGACTCTTTCGCTCATCGCTCGCCGCATGCGGGACGCCAAGATCCTCCCAAAGTCGCTCTCGACCGTCGAGACCCTCGGCTGCGTCAATGTCATCTGCTCCGACAAGACCGGCACGCTCACCGAGAACAAGATGTCGGTCGTCTCGCTCGCCTATGTCGACCAGCAACTCGACCTCGAGAAGTCGCACCTCGAGTCGAAGGCGTTCGCCCACTTCCGCAAGAGCATGATCATGTGCAACGACGCCTTCTTCGACCAGGCGACGCTCGATGCGCCCATCGCCGAACGCAAGGTCCAGGGCAATGCAACGGACGGCGCGCTCCTTCGATTCGCCGCAGCCCTCGACGGCGGCCTGGAAGCCGTCTCGTCCAGCTTCGACCGCGCGTTTGACTTGCCGTTCAACTCGAAGAACAAGTTTGCCCTCACCTACGTCGTCCCCGCCGGCGAGAAGGTCGACCTCGCGCAAGACGGCGAAATCCTCGTCAAGGGCGCGCCCGACATCCTCCTCGACCGCTGCGACTCGTACGTCTCCGGCATCGACGACGGCGAGGTCAAGCTTCTCGATGCGGATGCTCGCGCTCGCCTCGTCGCCCAGCAAGAGACTCTCTCGCGCCAGGGTCAGCGTGTCATCATCCTCACTCGCCGGTCGTTCGTCCCCGCCAACGCACCTGGAACGACCGAGTTCGAGACGGAGGTCCTCGAGGCTGCTGCTTCGTCGCTGACCGTCATCGGTCTCGTCGGCATCATCGACCCTCCCCGCGTCGACATCCCGCACACGGTCTCGGAGGCACGCCGCTGCGGCATCCGGTTCACGATGGTCACGGGCGACTTCTCCCTCACGGCCTGCGCAATCGCTCAGCAGATCGGCATCCTCCGCCGCGGCGATCCGGACCGCATCGCCGACTTCACCTCGAAGGACCGCTACGCCCAGCTCGAGAAGGTCCGCGACGACCGCCTCGCTTTCATCGATGGCGCACTCGTCGTCGAGGGCAAGGAGATCGCGGCGCTGTCGCAGCAAGAGTGGGACGTTGTGTGCAAGTATGAGGAGATCGTCTTTGCTCGCACGACCCCCGAGCAGAAGCTTCGGATTGTCACCGAGTTCCGGGCGCGCGGGAATGTCGTTGCAGTGTCGGGCGACGGCGTCAACGTGCGTTGACTTTCACTCTCTCTGCTCAATCGCTCGCTAACGATCCACACGCACAGGACGCACCCGCTCTCAAGGCGGCCAACGTCGGCATTGCCATGGCTAGCGGCTCTGAAGTCGCGATGGAAGCGGCCGACCTCGTCCTCATGGGCGACTTCTCCAACATCATCGAGGGCGTACGCCTCGGTCGTCTCGTCTTCCAGAACCTGCAGAAGGTCATCTCGTACCTCTTGCCGGCCGGATCCTACTCCGAGTGCGTCCGTCGTCTTCTACCCTGTGACTCGCCGACTGACGGTTTCGCTCTCCGCAGGGACTGGCCAGTCATCTTCAACGTCTTCTTCGGCTGTCCGCTCCCGCTCAGCAGTTTCCTGATGATCATCATCTGCTGCTTCACCGACCTGTTCTGCTGCCTCATGCTCGTATTCGAGAAGCCCGAGTTCGACCTCCTCTCTCTCCCACCGCGTGATCCGAACGAGTCCCGCCTCGTCAACCTCCGCGTCTACGGCCACTCGTGCGTCGCGCTCCCTCGCGATCTCGCATCCTGCAGTTCTCAAGCTGACCCGTTACAACCGCAACAGCTACCTCTTCATCGGCACCCTCGAGACCCTCTGCGCGCACGCCATGTTCTTCTTCTACATCTGGAAGGCCGCCGGCATCCCCGTCAACCGGATGTTCTTCGCGTTCGAGAAGTACTCGGACGGCTTCTTCGGTCACACGCAAGCCGAGCTCAACCACTTCCTCAACACCGGCCAATGCGTCTACTTCGTCACTCTCGTCATCCTCCAGTGCGTTCGAGCTCCTCCAAGACGTCCCGCAGAGACTGACTGACACGCTCCAACGCAGATTCGCCAACCTCAACTCGGTCCGCAACAAGCGCATGTCGATCTTCCAGAACGGCCCTCAGCACAACTGGAAGCTCATCTGCGGCCCCGTCATCTCGCTCGCCATCGCGATCTTCGTCACCGAGGTCAAGGGCATCCAGAACTTGTTCGGGACGGCCAGCGTGCCCATCAAGCACTGGCTTCGTGCGTTGCCCCGTCTTGCCTGCCTTCGACGAGTTAGCTGACTTCCTTCGCCCAACAGTGCCCATTCCTCTCGCCATTGGTGTACTCGCGATGGATGAGGTCAGGAAGGTGCTGGTTCGCGCCTGGCCGAAGGGTCCGGTCGCCAAGCTCTCGTGGTAGTTCGTCCTTGTGGTAGTTTGTCCTCGTCCGCCTTACATCTACAGCATTTGCATTGTTATCGCGTCGTTCAGCATCGCACGCGCTTCGCAGAGCTTGGGAAAGTCTCTGTCGTCTGCTTGGGCGCCCCTGTATGCGAGCTCAGCGGTTCGGAGTGGACGGAGGGAGGCGAAGAGAGCCGACAAAGGTTGGCTTCGCCGCAACACGCTTCTCCTCGCTCGAGCGGCTTGTACGATGCTGGCGGCACGCTCTTCCATGCTGCCACTCGCAGCTCAGCTTGCCCGGCCGTCCGCTGCGTTCGCTCCTGCCATCGCCGCCCGCTTCATCGCTTCCCAGCAATCCGCGGCGCCAACTCCACGGCGCGCGTATGCGACGACACCAGAGGCGGTCAAGGAGTTGCAACAGAAGCAGGCGAGGCTCATGGAGAAGATGAGCCGCCGGAAGCAGAGTGCCAACCTCGCCATGGTCCGTTCTTCACCTCCAGACATTCTGTTCCGCGAGACGCTGACCCATCTGTTACTTCCGATGCAACGCTTCACAGACTTCTGCTGTTCCCATCTTCGGTGCGTGCAGCTGTCGCAACGTCAGACGCTTCTTGAGCTGACCAGTCTTCCGCTCACCCAGCGAACTACATCCCTCCGCGAGGCCGGCGTGTGATCCCCGCCGACTCGCCTTACAACTGGCGGACATACATGTGGCACGATGTCGTGCAGTGGGTGCAGTCGTTCAGGGTGTGCGTAAGCTTCCACCCCTCGACCTGCTTGTCCGCTAACGCTTTCCCTTGTGCACAGAGCGTTGCGGTGGAGGAAGCTGCTCGGCAAGGGATGGAAGCGAGAGTTCAACTTCCGGGCGTTGGAAGCGTACACGGCAACGCATCAGGCTCTGGCATCGTGAGTGAGCTCCTTTCGCTGTTTTCGCGTCCTCAACTGACGGGTCTCTCGTCAAGGGGGAAATACGACTCGCTCCGCAAGTACGCATCGAGTGCGGTTGTCGAGGAGGTCAAGGCGCAGCGTGATCGGAAACTCCAGGGTCTTGCGCTCGACTGGAAGATGCATCGCGTGGTCGAACAGAAGATCCTGTGCATGCGCGAGCAGGAGATCTTCAAGAAGGACGAGTTTGTTGGACAGGTTGCTGTGCGGTTCACGACTCTCCAGGTGCGTTCTCACTCGTCTCGGAGTGCAGAGAGCCGGACTGACGAGGTCGTCTTCCGCAGAGTCTCGAGATTCGCGACTTCCGTGGGCGGCTGATCGGCGACGGCTCGCACGATGCGCCGAAGGAAATTTCCGAGGTGTGTCAGATCTCTTGCACTACGCCTCGCCGCAAAAAACTGACGGCGGCTCGCTCGTTCACCCAGGTCTACATCCTCCAGCGGGATATGTGGCGGCCAGAGGACGACTGGAAGATCGTCAAGCGCAAGGCAAAGGAGACGGACACGCTCGCGGATCCCATGGCCTCGCCTTGAGCGCCGGGTGGAAGTTGGAGATGGTAGCACCCACTAATTCGCAACTTTAGAACCGTTCACGACATTCCCGCGTGGTCGCACTCCTTGTATCTGCTGCTGTGACAGTGCTCGACTGCTATGTCGCGCGGAATGAGCCTCTCGATGATCGCTAGTCGTGGAATGTTGCGCTCTGGAGGGTCTCCCTCCCCTCCTCACCCTCTTTCCGAGTGACACCTCTTCCCGTGCTTCTTGGGCTGCTTGCTACCTTACAGCGCATCTTTACTCGCGCTCTCTCTTTCGAGAAGCCCGCCGGAACGTCCGTCGCGCCCCTCCACCCTCCGTAGAAGTCTTCATCAACAGAGCGTCACCTTCGACAACAACGCCTCGCCAGCCTACTCAGCGATGGCGAAAGGTCTCTTTGCGGTCTATCGGGACGAAACAGCCGATCCCTCGCCTTCCACCTCGTCGTCTCGGACAGCTCTGTCGACAAACAGACCCACGGCGCGACGCAAGGACGGTTCTGAGGCTCGCGACGGGCTCAGGCGGGGCTTGAAAGTGCAGGAGAAAGAGAACGTGGACCCTTTCGCACGGCGGACAATCGGAAAGGATGTCTTGGGCAAGGGGAAGAAGCCGGCTCTCGGGGCAAAGTCGCTCGACGGAAGTTGCGGCAAGGGCGTGCGCCAGCTGGGCGCGAAGCCATCTGCGACGCTGGCCAAGCCGTTACCGTCGTCAAATGGCATCTGTACCGGCAGTCTACGCACGCGGGTCTTGCCCGACTTGCCTCCTCTAGCGCCCGCCGAAGACGCATCGTCCGGCCGTTCTAGCACCCCTTCTCTCGACCCCTTCGGCGCTCCGCCTGTCGTCGACATCAACCTTGCTTCGACATCTGCGCCCTCTTCGCCGCGGACAGCCTTGGGCGATCGCAGCTTCTCTACCGTCGACTCCGGTTACGCACGGAGTCCTGGCAGGGCAAGCGACGATGACGTCGAGGTTGAGGTGGGGACGGTCTTCCGCGACGAGAGCGAGGCGGATCCGTCATTCGAGGCGGAGGAGGAGCCGGTTCTCGACGATGGCGAGGCGAACAGGCGGGCGCGAAACTTGACAGAGTCTCCCTTGGCAGAGGTGCGTGACGCTTTCCCCCTCTCTCTGGAGCTTAGAAGACTTACGCTGCGTGCGCGCAGATCACGCAGGCCTTTACTGGTCTCGGCGGCTTCTCGGCAGCCAACATGTCCCCTACGCCTTCGCACGTCCGCCGTCCCGCCTCGCGACCTGCTCCTCCAACCCGCACTCGGTCGTCACTGTCAAAGGTTCCCTCTATCTCGACTTTGCCACTACGGACGGTCCCTTACTCGACTACAGCGACTACGAAGCGCGTCAAGCCCGGCCAGGCCGCCTCGACTGCACCCAAGACTGCGCCTCCTCGCTCGTTGCGATTTTAGAGTGCCCTCAGAGGTCCCCTCTTACACGATCTTATGCACAGCTTTACCCATACCTCCTTGATCACGTCGATACCCCTCGCTTTACGCCCTTATTTCCACCTCGTCGCTCCCTTCGTTCGATTTTCGCACTGTCCCGTATTCATCGCTTGCTTAGCACTCTCGCCTTTGCAACCAGGAGTAGCTCTCGCAACCTCAGATCAGGGGCTAGCAGACGGAAAGGATGAGAGGCTTGTGGCTTTTCCAGCCAATGCAGGAGATCCGAGGGAGGGGAGGGGAGGAGACGCGAGACGAACGCCGACGGCCTGAGAACGCGCCGCGACCAAGAAGAACGAGGATGAGTGTGGGAAAGCGGAAGGAGTGGAGGAGGGAGGGGGGGAGGAAATAGAGCTGTAAGGCAAGGACGAGACTGCGATGAAGACAAACACAAGGGTTGGCACACACACACAGACAAAGGACAACGATTCGTCGAGAAATGGGCGAAGAGGTGGATGGACAGGAGAAGGGAGGTATATTCGAGAGGTCGCCTATTGCTTGATCTTGAACTCGGCGAGCAGCGAGATGTGGTCGCTGCGGGAAGCGAGAATCGTCAGTCTCGACGGTTTGAGAGCAGGCTGGACGATGGGAACGCACGAGGGGAAGTGGCAGTTGGGCAGGCCGACGGTAGATGCGAGGTAGTTCGAATCGAGCTCGCCGAGCAGACCCTGCACCCCGAGTGACCGCTGCGAGTACCAGATGTAGTCGATCGTGCCTGCGAATGAACGAACGCGTCAGTCGAGGCGGCGGCGGGCAAGACAACAAGCAACTCGCCCTTGAAGCCCGGCGTGTAGTTCGTGAAAGGCAGCTCAAAGTGGCCGTTCGATCCGACGTGCGAGTACGCCGACTTGAGGTCGAACGCGTGCTTGGCGCCGGTCGTCGAGTACTCGCCGTACGTGTGGTCCATGAAGTCGGCATGGTCGCGCTCGACCCGGCCCGCATTGAGAAACTCGTACACGCCCGACGACGGCTCCGAGTTGAAGTCGCCGCAGACGATGAGCGGAATCTTGTTCCCGCTCGCGTAGTGCGGCGCCTTGTCGTACCCCTCGCCGAGATTCATGCGGGCGGGCAGCCGGCTAAAGTCGCTCGCGATCTTGTTAAGCTCCTCCATGAGCATAGCGACCTGGACGAGCTTGACGTCGCGGAACTCGGGGTCCCAGTGGATGTGAGCGTTCGCGACCATGAGGCGGGCGCCGGACGCGCGGTGCTCGAGGAGCGTCACGACGGCGATGTTGTCCTTGGTCATGACGCGGTTGAACATGTCCTCGGTCTTCTTGAAGTCGGGTCGTCGGAGCGCGATCTGGTTGAACTCAATCAGGTGCTGCTCGACGAGCGCAAACACCGTGTTCTTGAAGAAGGTCGCGCAGCCGTCGACCTGGCGCTTCTCGTCGCCCGACATTGTCCGCGCGCGCGACTTGGAGTAGTGCACGCCGTCGTACTCGTTGGCCGAGAGGTGCTCGAGGAAGTAGGTCTCGTACTGCTCGACGTCGACCTCTTGCAGGCAGACAATGTCCGAGCCGTAGTTGAGCACTTCCTGCAGGATGAGCTCCTTGCGGTACTCCCAGTTGAGCGCCCACGAAGGCGTGTAGCCGTACATCTGGCTCGTCGCGTACTTGTCGCACAGAATGTTGTAGCACAAGAGCGAGAACGTCTCTTCGGGCCGCTTGTCGAGCTGGGGGAGCGAGTCGGGCTCGATCGTGAGCCACGCACGCTCGGGTGGCGGAGGCGGGACGGGGCACGAGTCGCGCAGGTAGGCGATGAGGGACGACGTGCCGTCCTTCTCGATGAGGGACCGGAGGGTGTCGGGGAGCGGGTTGCCCTCGATTCCGAGCGTCTCGAGGAGGTGGAGCGTGCCGAGTTGTGGAGGGAGGTTCGTGAGGTGGTTGTCGAAGAGGAACAGGTCGCGGAGGCGGGTGAGGAGGCCGAGTTCGGGCGGGAGCGAGGAGAGCTTGTTGGACGAGGCGTCAAGGAGGGTGAGGTTGGCGAGCTTGCAGATGGCTGCGGGCAGCTCGGTGAGGGCGTTGTGAGGGATGTACAGGGTCGTGAGGAAGTCGTATCGGAACAGGGCCGAGGAGAGGTTCTTCAGGTTCATTCCGCCCATGTCAATCGTCGTCCATGTGTTCTTCCCGTCCTTCTCCTTTGCGCTGCTCGGCACTCCCTCCGCACTCGCCGCCTTCGGACTCGCTCCTCCGACATCCTTCGACCCGCCTGTCCGGTTCGACGCAACCGACGAACTCCGCTCCTCGAGACTCGCATCTTTCCGGTGCTGCAGCCCGTTCGCCTTTGACCCCAAGATGACGCTCCCCGGTCGGTTCGGGTCGGTGATAGGGATCGCAGACGAGGTCGTCTGAGCCCTCGCGGCGAGGTGAGCGGCGCGGGCATGGTGATGAGGCGAGTTGGTCGCGCGACTCGTCTGCGCGAGACTGAGCTGCTGGGCCCAGTGAGGCGGGAGCGGGCCACCGTTCGCTGCGGAAGAAGGATGAGGGGATCCAGCGGGGGCAGACTGGCTCGTGAGGTGGTGAGGCGGCGGCGGTGGGGGCTGGTGAGGGTTGTGAGGGCCGCCGAGTTGGGGAGGAGGCCCGCCGCCGTTTGCGGGGTGGTGGGAGTGCGGAGGGAGTGAGGCAGCGTGGTGAGGTTGTTGCTGGTGTCCTGGACCGTTCGAGTAGGCGGGAGAGCCGGGAGGGCCGGGGAAGGAGAACGAGTGAGAGGGGTGGTGCTGTCGAGGTGCGAACCGTCGACGGAGAGTGATTGCGGTCATTGGCGGTGTCGTAGGCGTTCAGTCGAGTAGTCGAGCGTATCACAGACCAGCCAGAGAGTGAGGGAAGACAAGGGCGAACAAGGTCAGCGGGGGGTGGTGGCTGTCGCTGGGAGCGACGGGTGGACTCACGTGGTGCGGGCCTTGCGGGTAGTGTGCGTGGTGCTGCTGCTGGAGCTTGTTGATGAGCGAGTACCTGGCCCCTGGATACTGCTGCGCCCCCTGCGCGCCCTGCTGCCCCTGGTTACTGGGCGAGTAGAGGTGCGAGTTGGGCGGCGGGGACGCGGGTGCGGGTGACGGGCTCGGGCTGTACGAGTACATCTGCTGCGCTGAGTCGCTCGCGGGTCATGTGGCGTGCGCGGGCACGGCGACAGCGACTTGCTGGACGAGGAGGAGAGCGGGAGGAAGGCGACGACGACGTGCGCTGAGTCTGCGGGTTCGAGCGTGAGTATGGCTGTCTGTGAGTAGCTGTAGACGTGTGCCAGTCACTCTGTCTGTCTGTGAGCGTGTGTGGTGGTCGTTGCCAGACTCGCTCGCTCGCCATCCCTCTCCTCGCCAACTCGGCCCACAAGGTCAAGTTCAACAACTCGCTTCTAATGCAGCAGTAATGACGCCGTAATGCCACTCACGCCTTCTTGACAGGCTCGTCCTTGGTCCCGCCCTGCTTCAGCCGCTGGACGAGCACATGCGCACACCGTCTCAGCGCCTCTTCCTCCTCGACCGTCGCCCACCCACACCCAGCCCACCGGATCTTCTTCCGCCAGTCCACCAGGAAGACGTATCCGACGTGCTTGTTCGGCATCCCCAGCGGGTCGCGCAGGTACTCGAGCGACTGGTGCGAGAGGAGGTATGTTCGGTGGTACTCCTCCGGGACTTGTTTCCGCAGCGACGACAGGAACATCGACACCAGGAACGACTTGAGCGGGTTCTCTTGCAGGTTGATCTGCAAGGCGCGTGGAGTGTTAGAAGCAGCGCAGGGAAAACGCAAGCAGCCGAACGCACGTAGACGTATTGGAAGTTCGGGTCGCCCTTCAAATCCGCCAGAGTCGGCCGCACAAAGCTGTTGATGTGTTCCTGTGTGCGTCCACTCGTATCAGATGCCACCCAGCGCATTCGACGGGAGAGGGAGCGCACCTCTGCACTGCGGAAACTGCTGAACGCGACCAAGCTGACCTTGTTCTCAAAGAGGTCGGTCGTGTGCACCTTTTCCTTCGTCGCAAGGGAGATGCCTTCGATGTTGGGGAAGTACAGCGCGAGCTGTGTCGCTTGATCGGGTCAGGAGCGAAGAGACGAGGAGAAAGGGCGAACGCACCTCGTCCCGGATGAGCGTCTTGGGCGACATGTACGCCTTCCCGCCTTGATGCCGCAGCTCGTTGTAGTCATGGAAGTATCCTCGCGCAACCTCCTTGACCCTGCGCGCCGATCAAGCATCGTCAGTCCGCTTCTCCCCTCTTTGAACCTGAGCGAACAAACGCACAGATGCCTCCGCTCCTCAAGCCTCTTCTCCCTATTCAACAAATCCGCCCTCCACTCCTCCCTCGACTTCTTCGCCTTACTAGGAGGCTCGACGACCCCCAGTGCGCGCGAAAGGAACGGAGCAGGTTTCGTGCCCTTCTCTTCCGTCGCTTTGTCCGAGGCTTCTTCAGGCGTGAGGTGCGGTTTGGACGGGGGGCCGTCTGGGCGGGAGGAGGGGCCGGCTGGTGGAGGAGTGGAGGAGGGAGGAGCGGGCTTCGAGGAAGAGATGGGGGACGAGGTGAAGGAGCGAACGGCGGCGGGTCGGGCTAAGGGGATCGCAGAAGCTTGTATCAGCCTTGCGCTTCGTCCAGCAGCGGTCTTGAGCATCGTCCGAGCGGTAGCAGGGTCACTGGCAGAGGCAGACCGCTTCCTGATGAAGTCGGGTCAGAACCGCTCACTCGACTCCCGCTAGACGGCCAGCTGAGCAGCCATGGCGAACGCTGGATCTTCGACTGCGCCGGAACTCACGCCGAAGCAGCTCGCAGAGCAGTGGAAGCGGCAGGGCGGACTCGACGCTCTCCGGAAACAACTCTTGCAGGACTTTCTCGCGTCGGTGCATCTTGCCGTGGGTTGTGACTCGCTGAGAAGTGCTTACTGACGCTGTATGACTGGTCCCGACGCGCAGCCGGACCGCGACCAACTCCTCTCCTCGCTCGACACCCTCCTCCCCACCGTCCTCTCCTCCTCAACCACCCTCACCCGTCTCCCGCGCAAAGACCGCCCCTCCGCCGTTCTCCGCACACTTCAGCAACGCGTTGCGCTGCGTGAACCGGTTGGAAAGCTAGAAGGAGAGTTGAGGAGCGGGAAGGGGAAGGGGAAGAGGGTGGAGAGGGAGTTGAGGAGGTGTTTGTGTGAGGCTAGGGGGGTGCCGTTCGTTGAGGAGGAGAGTATGGAGGAGGAGGTGAAGCCTGAGGTGAAAGCGGAGGTGCGGGTCAAGGTGGAGGAGAAGGCGGAATGTGCGTTCGTCTCGCTTAGACTTCCTGCTTGGACAAACACGACTGACTGGTCTATCACAGCCGCTCCAAGTTCGCCACAAGCCTTCGCCATGCCCGCCAGCACTTCGCAGCCTATGGCAACAGCCCCTTCCGCTCCGTCTTCGACAGTTCCCGATCCTCCTGTTCAGCCGACGGACGCAAGCCCGCCTAATCCGCCCGTACTCGCTGCGGAGGATGCGCCAGGGCCGACCATCGAAGCGAACAATGCCGCGCCAGGCAGTCCAGCGAGTCTCAAAGCGACTGCGGAGACATCTCAAGCGCTGGACGGAGATGTCGAGATGGCGGACGCTGCGACGCCGACACAGAACGGCGCCAGCCCGACGACAGCATGACGGCGTACTCTCTCACAACCTCACTTCCCTCTCTCTGGCTATCCTCTCCCGCAGTGACCTGTTGTTGCAATCCATCCGCCTTCGTTCGTCTACATACCGAGTCTTGTCCGGCTTGGCTCGATTCGTGTTCAGCAGCAGTTTCACGCTGTTATCCAGACCTAGGCGGACAGAGATGCTGCTCTGCCTGACAGTCGCCCTCCCCCTGCTGGCACTCGCAACCTCCTCCTCTCCCTCCTACCACTTTTGCTCGTGTTCGCTCAAGCTTGGACAGCTCAGAGCCTCTCGAATCACCTATCGCAGGACACCTGCGCCCGCACAAGCCGCCGCTCGCCACATCGACTCCCCACCTCCTCATCGCCCTCGCTGACTCCGGACGCTCTCGCTCCCCTCACCGCGCTCAGAGCGCCATGCTGAGCCGTTCGCAGTCGCGGCAGGAGCATGATGAAGGCCATGAGCTCCCTCGACAGCCGTCGCTGTTCGTGGTGAGGAGTTCGGACGGCGCAGAGTTCGGGTTGCTGCCGGAGGACTTTCGGGATGTCTCGACGTGCGTGCAACTCTGCGAGTCCTGGAGAGAACCCTTTAGTCACTGACATAGCCAGCTGTTGATCTCGCAGTCTCGGCGAGCTCAAGTACAACCTCCTCTCGCCGCTCCTCTCCATCCCGCCCGAATGCCTCATTCTGATGAACGAAGAGGGCTCGCCCCTGAATCGCGACGAAGCAGTCCAACACCTCGCACTCCTCGCCAACACGCCCGCCAGTTCAGCAGTCTTGACGCCGCGACATGACGGGGCCGGGTCGACGGCGAGTGCGAGGGGGATGCAGCCGGGCGTCAAGAGGATTTATGTGTTTGATCGGGAACATCTTGACGCGGATCCAGAAGAGGTGGCGGCTGCGCTGGCTGTCACGGAAGAGGCGGTCTTGACGGAACCTCCCTTGAATCGTGAGTATCGGCTGGCGATTGCGTTCACGCTTCTGCGACGACAGCTGAGCTTGCTGACGCTTCGGTACATACAGCTGAAGACCCGCTGCACTCCCACCTGTCCCTCTCGCTTCACAACCTTCAGACCTTGCACGCTCTGATCTCGGCAATCCAGCTCCAGCACGCCTCTCTCGCCCTCGCCCTTTCGAACCTGCACCGCGTCAACACCGGCACCGCCTCGTCCTTCTCGCTCTTCCTCGAGTCCGCTCAGCCGACGATGCAGCGCTACGAAAACCTCTTGACGGGCTGGGAAGAGTCGATGGATGCAGTCGGCAAAGTAGCGATCGTTGCGCGGCTGTTGATGCGGCATGCGTCGAGCGGGAACAGCGTACATGCAAGGGAGGGAAGCACGTCGAGCGTGCCCCAGCCGGAGAAGCAGCGATATCTCGGAGACTACGTCTCGAGGGACAAGATGCTTGCGGTGCGGGATGGCTGCGCGAAGGTGCTGGGTGCGCCTACTTCCCCGTCCTCCCGCCGAGGATGAGCGCACTGACCGGTCAAAATCTCGCAGCGGAGCTCAAGTTGCGTAGCGAAGCGCTTCAAGCGACGCTCGACGGTGTTGTCGCTGGTACCGAGGCTGTTCAAGCAGATCTCGGGGCTACAAAGTACATTCAGTCACTCGGCCGACTCGCTCGTCACGCTCACATTGTCGCGAAACAGGCTCGAGCTGCAGGACCTCGAGGCTTGTCAGCGCGACGCCGAACAGGGACATATGCGCATCGAGGAGCTCGTTCATGCCGGTCAAGAGAGTGAGTACTAACATCTCGTAGCTTGACAGGGCAGTGGTTGACCTGCTGTCGCTGCCTGCAGTGAGCGACCCCGACCTCCGAGCGTCCTGTTTTGAAGAGCTTTCGGTTTGCGACGCCGAGCACCGAGATCGGATCCGCTTTCTTGTTGAACGCAAGGTGAGCTCGACTGTGAAGTCACCCGGCGCAAGCTAAGCTGACGCGACTATTCGCAGAACGCCATGACCCGATACCTTCTCAACGAGATGCAGAAAATCTCGACACTTCAGAGCGACATCGCCACAATGCCTTCCGAGCTTGGCGCTCTCGATCACGATCTCCGGTGCATTCGTTCGTCGCTCAGCCATCTTGCCACCCGCTGACCCCGTCTTCCTCGCCAGCACGCGGACCGACAACTTCAAGCATCTCGCTCGTCTCGAGGGCCTGATTCCCGCCTATGTCGCCACCGTTGCCGAGGTCGTGCGAAGACGGGAATACGGTGCGTTCGTGGGAAGTGCGTTCAGGAGCGAGAGCTGACGACGGATACTCGCAGCCCGCCTGCTATCGGGACAGTCCGTAAAGCTATCGTCGACATTCTCTCCCCTCTCAACCCGCGAGCGTGAGCGACGGGTGCGGTACCGCCAGGACTATTTTGGCAAGCTGCCCTGGGAGGTGCGAGGGTTGGGCAACGCAACGGACGAGCGGGTACCGGAGATGGCGCTGGACGTGATGGGCAGGGACGAAGGATTGCCAGAACTGGAGAAGGACGCTCTCGACAGTGTGTTCTGCACACTATGATTCTCTGAGCCGAGGTTAACACGGCTCACTACGCAGAACTCGCCAACTCCTTTCGAGACCTGGACGACGCCCTTGCTGGCTCGCCGAATCCCGACAATCCGATCCGCAAGGCTCGCGCATTGCTAACGACGCTCATCAGTGATATCGAGGCCCTCTGCCAGGATTTCGAGCGGATCTCGCTCGGTGCGCTCGCCTCCATCTCAGCCGCGGTCTGACGAACCTGATCGATTGAGCCGTAGCAGACCAACCGCCACCGCGACCACCGAGCGCCGACTTCGCCCGCATCGCCGAACTTGAAGCGCAGCTGCGGCAACTCGAGGAGACGAACGACTCGCTGTCGCGGGAGCTGCAGACGGAGCGATCTGCTCGCGAGGAGGAAGTCGCACAGCTCGACTCACGTGCGTCGACCGCCGAGAACGCCCGCATGGTGCTCCAGCGACGCTTCGATAGCCTCGAGCGGGACAAGTCCAGCGTCGAACAGTCACATCAAGGCATCGTCGCCAGGTCGGAAGACCTCGAGCGCCGCCTCACGGCCGAGTCGCGTCGTAGCGAGACGCTCGAGCGCGACCTCGCTGGTGCGCGAGTGGCAGAAGGCGAGCTCAGGAAGCAGTGGACCGCTCTCGACCAGTCGCACACTCGCCTTCAGGGCGAGCTTGGTACCCTCCGCCTCGGACTCGATCGCGCAAGGTCGACTATCGCAGAGCAGGAGGCGAAGCTCGTCGCAGCTGAGGAGTCGCAGCGCGAGCTGACGCTTGCCATTGCCGAGAAGGACCGCTTGCTGCGAGACCATCGGTCGGAGGCGGAGCTTGACCGGGCTGTGCTGGAGAAGGAGGCTGCAGAGGCGCAGAGGGGCACGCAGGCGAAGGAACAGGAGTTGGAGGACGCACGGCGGCACGGGCGTCTCTTGGAGGAAGCGATCGACGGCTTGAAGGAGCAGATTGGGCGATGGGAGAAGGTCGCCCAGGCGAAAGAGGACGATCTCCTTGACATCCGTAAGGCTGTCGAGGGTGTCAAGGCCGAGAAGGAGAGGGCTCTCGTCGACGCTGACAAGGTCCTGCGCAAGATGACGGATCTCGCCAGGGGCGCGATCACGCTCGCCGGCCGCCTTCGCGACGAGAACAACAAGATCACGGCCATCCTGAACACGCCTCCTCCCGCCAAAGTTGATGGCGGCTCATCGGAGGTCGACAAGGCCGCCGTCGACGCCCATGTCCCGGCGGTTCCTGCGCTGGACTATGCTTCTGGCGACCTCGAAGGGTTGCTCACCGAGCTCGAGAAGTACAACCACGACACGCTCACCGACGCCGTCAAGAACAAGGTCGACAGCCTCACGAGCGTGACGAAGAAGTGGGTGAAGGAGGCCAAGGCGTACCGCGAGCGAGCGCACCGAGCAGCAAGCGGCGCGAACGACAAGATCGCTTTCCGCAAGTAAGCAAGACCCTGCTCCTCGCACGATGCGAGATATTTGACTGACACCTGCGCCTCCAGCTTCGCAAAGGGCGACCTTGCGCTCTTCCTGCCGACTCGCAATTCGGCGGTGCCCGTCTGGGCCGCCTTCAACGTCAGCTTCCCGCACCACTTCCTCAGCGCGTCGGGTGTCATTGCCGAGCAGATGAAGACGCGCGAATGGATCGTGGCGCGCATCACCTCGCTGACTGAGAAGGTCGTCGACCCAAAAGTGCGCTCGCTTCTCTCCGACGCGAGAAGCCTGCTGACATCGCCTCGTGCAGGACCCGTCGACCAACCCATACCTCCTCGCTCCCGGCACCAAGTACTACACGCTCGAGGTCGAACCGTGGAGCAGCAAGGAGAGCTCGCGGGCACGTCGACACTCTGCGCCTGACAAGGGCAAGGGCGCCGAGAAGAAGTCGAACGGCAAAGAATCGCGAGTGCTACCAGGGGGCGATTCCGAGACGCTTGCGTCGCGGTCTATGTCACACTCGGCCGCCGAGTCTGCCATCCTCGTCGATAAGCCGGCAGCAATCGCCGCCTCCGTCCCCAGCATCCGGCGCAGCGTATCGGAAGGCATCCCGCTACCTCCAAATGCCACTGCGCTCGCCCGCTCGGAGTTCACCATCCCGGAGGCAGACGAAGACCCGCACCTCGGCTCGCGCACGCCGTCGCCGCATGGCGCGCCCGTCTCGTACCCGACTCTCCGCGATGACACGCGCTTTGCTTCGCCCTTCACCTCGCCGTCTGGCTTGGCTCGCGCACTAGCTCGCTCCACGTCCACCTCGCCAACAGCCGTCCGTTCTGACCCATTCGGCCCGTCCTCCCCCGCAACGCCCAACCCGTTCCCAAACTCGTCTGCTCCAGCGGCCGACTCGCCTCTTCGCCAACGCAGCGAGACCCCTCCCGTCACCGATTACGACCCGTCGCATACGGCGAGCGGTGCAGCTCCAGCTTTCCTCCCGACCTCGGGCAAGAAGGCTGTTTCTAGCGCCGGCAGCGCCAGCGGCAGTACGTCGGCGAGCCACAGCCCTCGTTACATCCGCCCTGCTCCGCGAGGGTCTGCGCTTGCTGGAAGGAACGAGCCGGCGCGAGCGTCGCAGGCCATCGTCTCTGGCTCGCCCGCCTCGACCACCACGTCCTCGCTCAACGCCGCTGCTCGCCCTCGTTCCGTCAGCTCTGGCAGCAGTATCCTCTCGTCCTCGGTGCACCGTCGAGCAGCAAGTACCGCCTACGGCGATTCGGGAGTCTCGCCACCGCCCCTGACCGGTGCGAAGGCGCCGTCGACTGCCGAGGCTCAGCTCACGAACTCGAGGTGGAACCTGCTTCAAGACGACTTGGCGAGCCCTTCACCGTCATCTCAGCCTCGGCCGGTCACGCAGACCGCGACACTCGGCCGGAAGACGACGAAGGGTTGGCCAAACGCATCTCCATCGAACGGCTCGCCGCCGTCGATTTCCCCTTCAGCGCGTTCTCCGCGACGCACGTCCACACTCGGCACGTCTGGAGGCTCGGCATCCATCCTCGAGGTCATCACCGGCCGCAAGGCGTCGTCGTCGCCGCGCAAGGAGTCGTCCATCTCGGGCGCCGAGGGCGAGATGCGCAAGCTCCTTGGCCAGCCGCCTTTCTGAGCGCTGTATCGTTCCACCACTGCATTCCTCTCGCACCGCAACCTCGCAACGCGCACTCGTCTCTTGCAGGAGCGTGTCGTCCATGCGAGACGCAAGAATGCTCGCTTCCTCGCCGGTGGAGTCGTCGGTGCCGCCTCTCGCGCGTGTCCGTCCGAATTTGGCGTCGTCCGGAAAGCCCTGCAGATCGTTTGGAAGCGTGGAAGCCGCTGCCGGTGTCCCACAAACTCCAGCCTTCGCGTTCAAAGAGCTCACTCGCTGTCTCGCTCCGTCTTGTTCGCTCAACCTCCTCTTCCGCGCCTTGTTGTCGGCCTAGCTGTTCTCTGTGCTTCTGACTCGTGCTGGCTGTGTCTCTCTGCCCGCCAGTCGCACCCACAGGACGTCGGCGCCTCCTCGCCTTCATCTCCTCCTCGAAACGAACGCGTCTCTAGCGCGGTTCAGTGACCTTGCCAGGGCTCAGCGGGTACGCCAGACATCTGCACGGCCAGTAGAGACCTAGCTGACGCGTCCATCTCCCTCGCAGACCCAGCCTGAAGCCGTCACGCCGCCCACAAAACACTTCGACCCGAAGTCGCGATGGGGGGTCCGTTCACCGAGCGGCAGGCGACAGAGGTTACGCCGCTCGCTGTCGACGACAAGGGCAAGTCGGCGCGTCTGCACTACCTGTCGGCCGGCCCTGCGAAGCGCGAGGCGGATGAGCCTGCTTCACCTTCGACACCCGCCGTCTCTTTCCTCGAACCCCTTGCGACACCCGCTTCGACTGGTCTGCGGTCTACCACCGCTTTCGAGGATGAGGAGGGTACGCGCAGCGCAGCGGAGGAGGAAGACGAAGACCTGCGGGATGGGACGACCGTTCTTCCCCTCGAGGACAACGAAAACAGGCGATCCTTCCGCCGCCCCGGCACTCCTCCCTTCTCGCCCTCGCAGTCCAGCTTCCGCACAGACCGACTGTCGGTGCAGAGCACGACCGTGACCGACTTCTCCGACTGTTCGCCCTCGCCGTCTCCCTCCATCGGCAGCGTTCGCATGGCGCAGATCACCAAGATCCCGCATCGGCCTTATGCGCCGCGCATGAGTCTTGGCGCGACGAGCATCTTGTCCGAGTCGGTCGAGGATGCGCCGGAGGACACGGAGGAAGCGGTCGTTTGGGACACCAAGGCTCTCTCGCGGAGAAGCCATATGGACCGCTTGCCGGAAGACCTGGCGGCCATTCTTCGCGCAAAGGACGACCCCGAGCAGTCGACGAGCACGGTCACGCCGGACCTCGCGGGCGAGCATCCTTCGGGGCCTGGCTCAAACCACAGCCACGAGACGCTCGCTGCCAAGATTCCGCCGAGCTACTCGCAGAACTCGCTCGTCTCGACTGAGTCGTGGAAGGCGAGGCTCGAAGGCGTTGCGGACCAGATCTCGGCGGATCCCGCGGACCGAATGAAGAGCATTCTTGGTGAGTAGGCCCAGCTCTCGCTCTTAACGCTTACTGACCAGACTCGCGCGCAGGCCTCAAAGTGAAGGTCATCTCGAAGGCACCGTGGGACGACAGCGACCTCTCGCGACCTGCTCAACCGCCTGCGACTGCACGGCCGAAGCTGCTCGAACGCAAGTCGCTCGACATGCTGACGACCGTGCGCGTCACCATCGCTTCGTCCGACGCTCCAGTCGTCACAAGCGCTCCAACACACGGTCGGAGCTTCAGCGCCTTTACCCGCCGGAGCGCCAAGTCGGACGAGCGGAACAAGGAGCGCGACGACGCTCTGCGCGGGCTCGGACTCAATATTGGACTGCCGAACGGTCTCGCGGCGTCCGAGTCGAAGCGATCGCTTAAGAGCGTCTTCGGCTCGTCATCGCCGCCTGTGCCGCACAGCGACTCCTACCCCGACGTCGGCGCCGCCAGTCTTGCCGCCTACGCTGGCAAGGTTCGACCCGGCGCCGCAAGGTCCGAGTCTGCGACCAAGGCGACACGAGCCGCCAAGAACCTCGCTCCCGTCGTCTTCGACAGCAAGGCGCCAGGCTTCCCGCTCGCCTCGCCGATCGCCGCCATGCCTCCCGTCTCTGCCCCGCCGACGGTCACCCTCTTCGGTCGTCGCGCACTCCCGCCTTCCGAGTCAAAAATCAGCCTGCCTGTCTCATCCGACGGCAGTGCGCCGTCAACGCCCGGACCTTGCACGCCGAGCGCCTCGACCATCCTCTCGCCTCCAGGCGGCTCGTACTTCGCGGCGAAACCTGGCGCGCCCAGCAGCGGGCGCATCACGCCTGGCGGGTTCAACCACAAGCTCATCTCGCTTGAAGAGGCCCGCCTGCGCGAGAGCGAGCGGTCGGCGGCGGCTCAGCGCAAGGCAGCTTCGACGCCTCCGCTTGAAGCGGCGGTGCGAAGCGAGTCCCCGAGGGGCCGCCCGTCGGCTGTCGAGTCTATCCCCATGCGCCGCGGTATCTCGTCGCCCTCGGCCATCTCGACGTCGCCCGTCCTCGCCGCGAGCGCGCCTACGCCCAAGGCGCTCAAGCCCAAGAAGAGCGGCTTCCTCAAGCGCATGATGGGCGTTGCCGACAAGCACGCCGAGCGGCCTGCCATGCCTCTGGCGCTGCAGGCGTCCATCTCGAGCAGCCCGAGTGTCGCGACGCTCGATACCGCGTCGGCTTCGGCGCCCGCGACCATGTCCCGCTCTGCCGGCCCCAAACTCGTCGCTTCTATCCCTCCTTCCGCCTCCAACACTCGCATTACGTTCTCGACGCCGCCTGCTGCTGAAGGCTCGGAGCGCGTCCGCCGGGTCCCAGCCCCGACCCTCTCCCTCCGCCCCGTCTCGATGGCTTTCTCGGCCAGCCTTCCTTCCGACTTCCTTGCAGCTGGCCCTGCAGCACGCGCACTCGCTCAATCGCTCTCACCACCGGGAGCGAGTTCGTTCCTCCTCTCTCAGCAACCCGCGTCGCTCTCCCCGCCTTCGTCCACCTCTCCCCTCTCCGAACCGCTTCACTCGCCTCGAGCCGCTTCATTCAAGTCCAGCGTCTCTCCAACTACTCCCTCGCTCTTCGACGAACACGTCGCAGCGTCGGGAACGACTACGCCCATGACTCCCGCCTTCTCGCTCTCCTTCCCCTCGCACGAGCGCGAAGGCGAGTGCGAGACGGTCCCGTTCGCGCGGTACGTGGCTCTGCAGGAAGAGTTTGCGAAGGCGAAGAAGGCGTGGCTAGGAATGCAGTATGAGCTGGAGGGGCGGGTGAAGGAGTTGGTTGGTGAAGTCGAGAAGGCGACGGCATCGGCAAGGGAGTGCGAAAAGTGTGGTGGACAGGCCGGGGCGCGGGCTTGATCCCGGTGCGTTACGAAGATTTGGCTGCGGATGAGCTGCGAAGCTGACCTTGCGCGTCTATCCGCCAGAAAACCCCCTCATAGTCCACCTTGGTCCACCTCTCGCTTCTCTCGCCTTCCGCTCGACTTTTTCCTCCCTCGTTGATTCCTCACACAAAATACCCTCGCTCAGCCGGCGTGCGAGCACGTATACCCTCCGTTTCGACTTTTGCGTCCCCCTCATACCTTTTCCCCTCATTTGCCTCGTCAGTACCCCCCTCATCTGCGGTCGCCCAGCCGCAGCTTTGCATCCATTTAATACTGTCCTGCTGTTAATCCCTGTCTTCGCTGCGAAGGAAAAGGCGAGCGGTGTCCCCTGTCGCTTGCTGCGTCCCTCCCGACAAGAGGACAGCCCTCGACTTCAACACGCTACACTCGCTCGCTTTGCTGCTCACGATGGATGCTGTGCTCGTGCACCGCGATGGGCTCGTCTACGCAGAGCACCCGGCGCGCTTCGTCCGCGAGCGAAGGCAGGCGGTCAACCCCATCAATAGCTTAATCTCGTCGCTCGTGGACGGTCCTGGCGGCGGCGGGGCTTCGTCGACGAGCAGTGCTGCGTCTAGCACGACCACAACGACATCCTCGAGCACCACCACGAGTTCCTCGAGGACGACGTGAGTGTTTTCGCTCGTCTCGCGCGGGAAGCACGCGTCTCATCTGGGCTGACAATGGGGAATTCGCTCGCTGGGACAGGACGACGAGTTCAACGACGAGCAGCACCACTTCCTCGTCGACCACAACCAGCGCCGAACCGAGCACCACGACGTCGCCGCCCCCTTCTTCGACCTCCACGCGCGAACGCACGACCACAAGCGCCCCGGCCGGCAAGTCCGCTTTACACCCTCGAGAGATGCAGCAGTCTCGACTGACGCTTTGCAAACACCTCGCGCAGACACGACCATCACGAGCGTGATCACTCCGACGACGGGTGAGTTGCGGCCCCTTCGTCTTCGCATGCCGAGGCCGAGGGAGCACAGATCACTGACCTTGCGTCGTCCGGCTCGCCAGTCATCGTCGTCGGCACATCGACCATCACCTCGTCCCTCCCGCCCATCACCTCCGCCTCGACTCGCTCGCTTGCGCCGACCAGCTCGGCTGCCGCTTCTTCGGGCGGCCTTTCGACCGGCGCCAAAGTCGGCATCGGTGTGGGTGCTGCAGCCGGCGGTCTCGCTCTTCTCGCACTCCTCGCTTTCCTCTGCCTCGGCGTCGGACGCAGGCGCAAGGAGAAGCGCGACGCGGCCGACAACATCCTCTGGCCCGCGACGGGCGACAGCGCCGCGCTCTACCCCGAGCCGGTTCACAACACGGGCAGGGCAGGCTTCGGTGTCGGAGACGACGGCGACGAGGTCGAAGATGTTGCAGGAGCTGGTGCCCGCGGAAGCGGAGGACCGGGCATGGCAGAGGTCGGAGCTGGTGCGGCCGGTCTCGGTGCAGCTGGCATGCTCGGTCGCTACGGCTCGACGTCGAGTCGCCAGCCGACGCTCCCGACCATCCCTCCGTCGGTCTACACGTCCGACTACTCGGCCTCGCCGTACAACCATTACGGCGGAGACGGCTCCTCGCCCGAAGGCGCGTCCGCCTACACGGGCTACTCGACTCAGACGCCCTCGCAGCACTCTCACGCGCCGCTCGCCCCGGGGCCCGCCTCGATCGGCTACGTCGCGTCGCATGAGCGCCACACGCCTTCGCCTCCTCGCACGGGATCTGCCTCGGCCGACGGACACGCGTACGACGCCGCAGGAAGCCAGTCAGGACACTTGCCGTTCCCTGGCGAGCCGGAGATGGAGGCGCCGGACAGGGCGCTCAGCCCGAGGCCGATGCAGGTTGGAGACAGCGCGTTCGGGCCTGGGTACGACGAGACCGATGGTGGGAGGCGCTGGCGCTTGAGTGTCGTCAACGACGACCCGCGCGACCGCGACTGAAGTGGAGAAACCAGTGCGTGCGGCGTGACTCGCCCTCGACTCGAGCAGAGACTTACTTCTCGTCCCGCAGACATTTTCCGCTCGACTCGCTGTACCACTCCTTTCGCCTCACGACTTCACCCCCTCGCAACCCGCACGACCAACACCCACCCACATTTTCGCCTTTCTCCCGCCTGTAGCACCTAATCTTGACGCCCCCACTCTTCGTGCCGCTCACGATAACCCACCCAACCCTCCGTTCTCCCACCTTTTGTCGTTCTTTACCGCCGGTTTTCTTCTCGGCACCGCACACCCACTCGCGCTCGCTTTGACCGTGTCGTTCCTTTCGCTGCGATATGCTCCTCGCCTCGCTTTGAGCGGGCGCTAAAGTTATAGTCCTTCCTCGCTTCCGCGGATAACTGCAACGATGCCACAGACACTCGCGCACGTCTTGGGAGACAGAAAGAAACTAAACAAGCCTTTCGCAAGACCGCTTGATGCTCGATGCTCGCCTCTTCCAGCTCGCTTGCGCTTCCGAGCAGTTTCTCGAGCCTCTTGCCGTTCTGACGACTGCACAAACGACTTGCAATGGCATGCTACGACGGACGAGAAGCAACAACGGAAAGAGAGAACCGCTCCACTGCGTCGACTCAGTAGTACCCTCCTCCTCCCTGACCTCCGTAGCCGGGGTTGTACCCTCCCTGAGGCGGCGGCGGACCCTGTCCGTAGAAGCCCTGCTGCGGCGGAGGAGGCTGCTGGTACCCTCCGCCGCCGCTGCCGTAGCCCTGCTGCATCATCGGCGGCGGACCTTGGTCGTACGCACCGCCGTACGAGCCGGGCGGAGGACCAGGAGGGCCCCCGTACCCGCGGTTCCCACCGCCATAGCCCGAGTCGTAGCCGCCTGGCGGACCTTGCTGGTGCGGGTGATGGCCGTGGTGTCCGCCGCCGCCGTGGTGGTGGCCTCCTTGGCCCGGGTAGCCTTGCTGCTGGTCGAAGGGGGCGGGCGAGTGAGGGTAGCCGGATGAGGTGTGAGGCTGGTTGAACTCGTTGAAGGAGGGAGCGCCGCCATGGACGGCTTGAGGGGGAGCGCCCATCGCTGCGAACGAGGGAGAGCGAGAGCGGTGTGAGCCGTCGCACGACGAGAAACGCTCGAGGAAGCCGTTGCAGAGCGGCTCAGGGATGCGCAAAGAGCGAGCGCCAACTCACGAGGCATGTACCCCTGCGCCGGTTCCTGGAAACCTCCCTCAAACTCGCGCCTCCCTCCTCCGCCTCCGCCAGGCCCACCAAACGCATGCTGGACCTGGCTGAACTTGTTCGACGCCTGGTTGAACGTGTTCATGGCCGAGTTGGCGCCGGGGATGTACTGCTGCGCGAAGGCCCCGACGCCCTGAGGCATGAGGACCGAGTTGTACTCTGCGCAATGAGCAGGTTCCGTTTAGCGCATCTTCCGGGACCCAGCCGAACCGGTGAACGAGCGCAAGAGAACATTACGACGCACGTCCGTGAGCCCCATGACCCTCCTGATCCGACTCATGACCCTTGCGTTTGTTCTTGTGCTGCCTGACCGCGTCCTTGGTCAATCGATCGAGGATGACGCGCTTGTCGTCGTGCGACTGGCTGTCGATCCACTTCTTCATGTACGCGCCCATCTCGCGTTGCACGTCCGAGTTGTCGTTGTAGAAGTAGCTGCGAGGGCGAGGGGGGTGAGCTTGTTTCGAACTCCGGCCACAACGAGAGGAACGACGTACGGGTGGTGGAACGCCTCGAGAGCTGTTCAAGCAGCGGGAACTTTGAGTCAGCTCCTCCTCATCGCGAAAGACAGGCGCCGACAACTTCCCGCCGCGCCTCACCTTTACTCGCAACCATCCTCGGATCAACCGACGTATCCTCCCAGGCCTTGACAATCTGCTTGACCGTGTGCGTGAGGACGATGATGGCGATCTGGCCCGCGGGCTCGTTCAGGATCAAGGCGAAGCTGCACCGCGTCGAGTTCGTCAGATTGGCGGAGGGCGGGAGAGGAAGGAGGGAGACGCACTGGTCCTTGGAGAGGAAGGAGTGGGTTGGGTTCGAGGAGTGAGGGTTGTCGAAGACGGCGTACTGCGCGCAGTTGGGAAGTCGTTAGTCGTGCGGTCCTTCTCGGTGACGGGGAGGAGACAGCGCACCTGGTCCGAATTGTTGATAACCTGCGCCGACCCCTGCCCAAGCACCTGCGTCGCCTGACCTACAAACCCCGCCCACTCGTCAGCCCTCACATTTTCGTCGAATTCTCGCAGGGGGGAAGGAACGCAGAGACGCACCCATGATAGGTTTGAGCATGGGCTCGATCGTCTCAAACACGAACGCGTTGACGCTGTTCGAGAGTTTCTCCGAGAGGGCCGAGAGGCCGGGGACTTTTTCGATCGTGCGCTCGATGCCTTTGACGACCTGCACTCGTCTCCCACTTCTCGTCAGCCGCCTCGTCCCGCGCGAGAGAACAGACAAGGGAAGAGAGAAGGAGGGGACGCACGTTGTCACGGAACGTCAACACCTTCCACAACGTCGCATGCAACTCCTGCGGGCTCAACTCTCCCAACTGACCGGCGTTCGCCCGGGTGCGGATATCCTCGACGCCCTGCATCTCGCGACTCAACTCGGTTCCCGAAGAGCCGGGGAGGTCGAAGAGCATTTTGCGGAGGGTGTCGGAGGTCGAGGAGGAGGAGGAGCCGAAACCGCGTTGGCCGGAGGACGAGGCGGAACGAGCGCCTTCCATCGCTTTCGAGAGGTCGGAGACGGACGCTTCGGAAATGTGGTCTGTTGCTTCGCCGAGAAGACTGTGAAGGAAGTCGGCGCCTCCGAACGAGCCTGTTCGCGCGCCGCTATCGCTGATCAGCTCCTCCCTCCTCGAGAGTCGGTATTGAGCGAGGTTAACGCCGCGACGCACCCGTGACGAGCGGCGGACAAGTCCCCGACGGACTCTGGATGCGGACGGCGTCCCCGACGTGGCAGAAGACCTGGGTGTAGCCGAGTCGGAGGAGTGACAGTTCGCACCAGTTGCTGTGGGCTGAGAAGTCTTCGAGGGTGTGGAGGAGGGTGCCGAGGCTGTCCAGTCAGACGTTCTCGAGTCTATCAGCTTCATCGCTCGGAAGAATCAAAGTGGAGGAGCGCGACGGGACGCACAGCCGATAGGCCTCATACAACTCCCTCTCACCTCCTCCATTCCTCGCCCTCCTCCCCCACTCGATACACTGCACAATCCTCTCCCTCACGAGTCGGGCCGACGTGTCCCAGTGCCCGTTCTCGTTCGCGATGTAGTTGGCCATCCCGGTTTGAGGGTCGATTGCGAGCTCGATGTCTTCGACGGGAGGGCGCAGGCGAGGGTCGATCCGGCGGGCGTCTTTGCCTGGTTGGTCGTCCTGTGAGGCGGGAAAGAGCGGAGGACAGAAAGGGCGGAGAAGTGGATCAGGCGAAGGGGATCAAGCGAGGCAGAAAAGGACCGTCAGCTCCCCGCAGGCCTCTAGCGCGTGGATGAGAGATGCAGGACGTACGGCGTAGCCCTTCGGGTTGCTGCAAGAGGAGAAAGACAGGCAAGGCGGGAAGAAGGTCAGCTCTCCCTCCCTCAAGCCATCCACGCTCTTCTCCGCACTCACTCGATATGTTCGACAGGCAAATACACCCCCAACCTCTCATCCGTGACCTCGAACTCTCCCGTCGCGTACCCGTGCGCCAGGAAGCCGAGGGCCATGACGAGGTTGAGGATGGTCTGCTTCGAGAGCTTCGAGAGGCCGGCTATGTCCATCGCTTGCGAGTAGTCGCGGAGCCAGTTGCCTGTCGTACCAACCTCCATCAGCGCTCCGACAAAAGAAGAGGGGAGGCGGCAAAACCGCACCAAAGTAAACGCGCTTGATGTCCAACCCACCAAACTTGCTGCCCCTGCCCAAGATCCCGCCGGACTTTTTGATAAGCTCGGCGAGGGCGTCTTCGATGTCGCCATGGCGGAAGGCTGTGCGGTCGACGAGCGAAGGCGGGGTGGTCAGGTTCTGTGAGATGCTGGCCGAGGGTTTCTCGTCGGTTCGTTGAAGGGACAGAAAACCAGTGCACAGAGCAGCTGGCGAGACTGGCACCCGCAACGAAGCGACCGAGAGCACGGGAGGACGCACCCTTTCCCTCGAGGAACGAATACCCGGGGATGTTTCCCGCTCCGAACGCGCTGCACACGATCGTTCGTCAGTTCGGTCGTTCTGTGGGTTTGCGTGAGGGAGTGGACGCACTGTGCGGAGGGGAGGAAGCACACGACGCCTGGTATTCACGCGGAGCGAGTGGGGAGCGAGCGGGAACGGCAACCACCGTGTCAGCCAGATCTGCCAGCTCGAGGGTGGAGTGGACGCACAGACGAGCGTGAGAGCGAGTGCGAGTGTGCGCGCGTGCGAGTGCGGCATCGTGCGCTGAGTGGGATGACGGATGAGGAGACGGGAGGTCTTGGCGTGCTCGAGTGGGTCGTTCGCAGGTGTGTGAGGGTGTGTGGCCGGTTGTAGTCAGTTGTAGTCGAGTTGTAGTCCGAGTCTGTAATCGTTGAAGAGGGCGAAGGACGAGGAAGAGAGAGAGCGAGCAGACGACCTTCGCGCGTCCTTCACCGCCTCGCTCGACCAACACAGCCTCACTCAAACTCACTCTCACTCTCGCTCAAAGCACTCGCCAGCATCAGCAATGCACGCCACTGACTCGACTACACTCTCACACACCGGCTCGCGCAACCCGCACGGTCCCACGACCACTCAGCCCAACTCGCACACCGACAAACCCGCCATGCACGCCTTGGACACCCTCGCGCTGGACTCGGTCACCTGCATCTACTCCTACTCGACGCACGCAGTCACCCAGCTCGCGCTCAGACCAGCCCACGACGAGTCGAGTCCCCCTTCCTCGTCCTCCCTCGAGCGGGTGCCCGCTGAGCTGACACGCCGTCACTCTTTGCCTCGGTGCAGAGTCGACAGGGACGCACTCGAGGTGTTGTATGAGCAGGTCAAGGAGGAAGTCGCCGTGCGTCCCTCGCTGCACCTCGCGACCCGTCCTCCTCGCTCCAACTGACGTCGCTCTCCGCCCCTTCGCCCCGCGCAAGGCCCTCATCGGCTCCGTCCTGCAGCTAGCCGAATCGGGAGCCTTGCCGGATAGCGCGCGAGCGTTCCGAGTTGAGCAGCGGTTCGCTGGAGAGGGTCAGGGAGGAAACGGCGAGTCGAGCAGCGGGTACAGCCTGTCCTTCCGTGCGTACCGGCTCGCTCCTTGGCTCGTCCGAATCACAGAGCAGTACTGATCACTGAGACGTCCGCAACAGAGCGCCAGCCGAGCGTGGTGAGCGCCAGCAAGTGGGTTTGGCAGCGCGCCGACGAGGAGGTGCGGTGGAGTGCGTCCAAGTGGCGGGTCGACTTTGCGCGGGTGTGGCCTGTGAAATGAGCGTGTGCGAGTTCGGTGGTGGTGAGAGCGAGGCAGTCTGAGCGGTGTGGGAGGGTCCGAGGTGAACCAGCGACCGTCTGCTTGATCGGCCCATCGTCTCGCTCGCTCGCACGCGCCTCGTCTCGCTCAGCCCGTTGTCCTATTCCTCGCGCTACAGTTCTTACCGCCTGCTCGCTTGCGCTGGTCACTGCTCAGGTTCAACACCCCTTCACGCAGACCCACCCACCTTCAACAGGCCACTCCACCCCGTGCGTGGTCGCATCTCGTCTCTCACCCCGTCGAAACGCGCTCACTCCCACACCACACAGAACTCACGATGGTCTCAGACTCCTCCTCGCGCGCTCTCACCGAGCAGCCCAAGAACGGCACCGACGTCCGCAACCGCGCCGGGATCGCCTCGTACACGGCGCACTGGGACGCCCAGTCCTCTCAGGACACGGCAGCGCACACGTCCCGTCGGAAGGACCACTACACGGACGTCGTGAACGGGTACTACGACGGCGCGACAGAGCTGTACGAGTACGGCTGGGGAGAGAGCTTCCACTTTTGTCGGTACTACAAGGGCGAACCGTTTTATCAGGCCATCGCGCGCCACGAGCATTACCTGGCGCATATGGCGCGCATCAAGAAGGGCGACAAGGTCCTCGACGTCGGATGCGGCGTTGGTGGACCAGCGCGCGAGATCGCCCGCTTCACAGACTGCAACAGTGCGCGCACCCTCTCTCTCTCTGGCTGTGAGCGCACTCGCTGACGCTCGTATGGTCCCAGTCGTCGGCGTCAACAACAACGAGTTCCAGGTCCTCCGTGCGCGCAAAAAGACGGCCAAGGCAGGCCTCTCGGACCAGGTCTCGTTCGTCAAGGGCGACTTTATGGCCCTCGTCGAGCAGTTTGGCGAGAACTCGTTCGACGCAGTCTAGTGCGTTCGCGTGTCACTCTTTCAGTGTGCGGATAGGCTGATGAGAGGGTTCGGTTGGGCAGCGCCATCGAGGCGACGTGCCATGCGCCGAGCTGGGAGGGCGTCTACGGCCAGATTTTCAAGGTCCTTAAGCCCGGAGGTGTCGTGCGTCGTCGCTTGCTCCCTAGGAGACGCAGCGACTCGGGCTGACATCCCTCGCGTTTGTGCGCACAGTTCGGCGTCTACGAATGGTGCATGTCCGACACCTTTGACCAATCCAACCCTCGCCACAAAGAGATCCAGCACGGCATCGAGCTCGGCAACGGCATCCCCGAGATGCGTCCCATCGCTCTCGCACGCGACGCACTCAAGACCGTCGGTTTCGAGATCGAGCACGAGGAAGACCTCGCCCAGCGCGACGACCCCGTCGAGTGGTGGTTCTCCATCTCGGGCGACTTGTCCAAGTGTCAGAGCATGTGGGATTTCCCGACGCTGTTCAGGATGACAAAGGTCGGGAGGAACATCACGGGTTATGGTGTCTGGGCGCTCGAGAAGTTGGGCTTGGTCCCCAAGGGCACGTGGGACGTCCAGGAGGCACTCAAGGTCGCAGGTGCGTTGGCGCTGTCTTACCATGCCGCTCGGGAGTCGCTCACCTCGTCTACCTCCTCCTCCCTCCTCCCTCCCTCCTCTCGCTTCTCCTCGTTGCGCCGCTGTCTCGACACGCAGCCGACTCCCTCGTCGCCGGCGCGAAAGAGAACCTGTTCACGCCCATGATGCTCTTCGTCGCCCGTAAGCCTCACTCGCAGTAGACTCTTCTTCCCTCTCGCTCGTTCCGGCTCGCCTCGCTCGCTCACTAAAAGGATGGTTGTATTGCATCGTCGTCATATGGTCTCAAGGGTGTCGCGTGGAGACGTGGGAAAAGAGAGAGACGAGGAGCAAGAGAGTATCGACCGCGCCCGCGCGGGCTTGACGCGTCCCTCGGCTCTAGGTTCCTCGCACGCGCTCGTAGCATAGACGACGCTCTTCGTTCAAGCACGGGTACAGAAAAAAGAGCGAGCGAGAGCAGAGAGTGCGAGGAGAGAACCCGCAAAAAGAGAAGCCTGTGCTATTCCCCGACGGGGAATCGAACCCCGCTCGCGGCTGTGAGAGAGCCGAATCATAACCACTAGACCATCGAGGACTTGCTTGTAAGAGCCGAATCATAACCACTAGAACATCAAGGACTTGCTTGTAAGTACAGCGGAACAATACGTACAGGTACAGCAACTCAATTAGGTCTCTACGTCGTCGCCCTTCACCCTCGCGTCCTTCGCCTCATCGCTTCCGCCGTGCGATGGCTCGCACACTCTCGTCAGTCAAAGACTACAAGGAGCCCTTCGTCAAAGTCGTGGCTTGTCCGACTTGCTACGCTAGACACGCCGCTCCCTCCCTTCCTTGACTTCGCACCGCGCTTTGCTACGACCCTCTCATGAGGCGAGTCAGATCTACTGATTCTCACTGCTCTCTCGGGCTTGCACCAGCCTGCCGCTGGCGGCAGAGCTCGCAGGTCGACCATGGATACGCTCGCAACTGGCGTTACATCTCGATTCGCTCCTGCTCGGCTCCGCCTGGAGCGACACGGTGCATTGATCAGCTCTCGCCAGCGGCAAAGGCAGACTGCCGCTGACAGCCCGGACATGTCACGTCGTCGTTGCGAGACGGAGCGGAGTCGCGGCGGCTTGAAACAGCTGAATGCGACAACCACGTCGTTCCGAGGCTGAGCGATCTCACTTCTCTGTCTCTGTGAGTCTTGGTGGTATGCCAGTGAGGGCTGCGAGTTAGGGCGCGACGTTGAGGCCGGTTTTGCGAGCTGCGAAGGTCGAACGGACTTCGCACGTCCTGAGGGCGGCCGGCGGGAATGCCGCACCAAGCACTCGGAGAGAAGCCCAGCGACCCTCACAAAGAAGTGAGAGTACGGCGGACACCGACGGAGCGACGTTGCCCATCTGCAAGGAGAGCGGCAGCCTTTCCCCGCTCGTGAGCGGTCGCGTCTCCTGCACAACCCTCCGGTGGCGGGCTTCTCTTCAGCTGTATCTCTGCCACTAGGGGGTGAAGACGTCTGGATTGCGGCACAACAAAGCAGAACCGAACGAGCGAGCGAGCCATGGCGGCGCAGGAGACGCACATCGGCAAGGCACAGCAGACCAGTTTCTGTGCGTACTGAGCATCGATTTCACAGCCTCGAGTAGCAGGAGAGTGAGCTTGGAGAGGAAGGACGCGATGCCTTGCGTACAAGAGCAAGGCGTCTTGAGCAGGGATCGAGGCGAGCAGAACGCTTCAGGACGAGCCAACGCTGCAGCCTCCAGCCTGGCTAACGGCCCTCGATCTGCAAGAACAGGGACAAGTCGTCGCTGGGCGCGCTGGGCAGGAGAACGAGCAGGAAGTTGCCAGGTAGCGTCGTCGGGGTAGCGTCGTCTTGCCCTCGTCCTCCTGATGCCTTGTCCGCAAGTCCGTTCGTCTGCTCAGGTCGTGTGGCGTGAAGCTGCGGCGCAGTAGCCGCTACGCTGCGAGGGAAAGCGCGCAGTGTGTGCGAGGGAGAGAGGCTGGGGGGCCGGAGGAAGGCGGCAAGGTCGAGCCAAGTCAAGCGAAGTCGACAGAGGCAAGCTCCGCAGCAATGAACACATCGTTGAGGTGCGTCGAGAGCGAGCAAGAACGCCGAAGGCGAAGAGAAAGCAGAGAAGCGAAGGAGCGAAGAGCGAAGAAGCCACTCTCGAGGCGGGCCGATGTGGGTTACGGACGGCATTGCACGACGAGGCGGCAAGCGCGAGGTCAAATGGGCGAGCTGAATAAGGACAACAGGATACCGCAACTGAAAAGCGAACAACTCCCCCTTCCCCCTCCTCCTCTCCAACGCGCTCCTCTCCCTTACTTGGTCGACGAGAACTTGGTGACGGCCTTAGTGCCTTCAGAAATGGCGTGCTTCGAGAGCTCGCCGGGGAGGATGAGGCGGACAGAGGTCTGGATCTCGCGGGACGAGATGGTCGACTTCTTGTTGTAGGAAGCGAGCTTAGAGGCCTCGGTGGCTGCGCGAGCAGGGCGGACAGTCGGGTCAGCGCGCGAGTCCAGGAACAGAGAGCAAGGACGCAGACGCACCGATGCGCTCGAAGATGTCGTTGACGAACGAGTTGAGGATGAGCATCGCCTTGTTCGAGATACCGGTGTCGGGGTGGACCTGCTTCAACACCTTGTAGATGTACGACGAGCTGCGCGCGCCACAGCGTGTCAGCGGGCGTTCGTTGTCAATGCAGAGTCGTCGCGAACTCACTAGGTCTCCTTGCGGGTCTTGCGCTTGCGCTTCTTGTCGTCGCCCGAGGCGGGGGCCTTCTTGACGGCCTTCTTGGCGGGGGCCTTGCCAGCGGGGGCCTTCGAGGCAGGAGCCTTGCCGGCGGTCGACGCGGGCTTCTTCTGCGGGGGTGTGTGCAACGAGCGAGAGTCAGCATGGTGTGACGGCGAGACGCGACGAGGTGGCG
>NW_015622971.1:0-30438 GCF_000320785.1 Rhodotorula toruloides NP11
CCTAACCCTAACCCTAACCCTAAGAAACGAGAGAGCAGCTTAAGGAAGTCTTCAGCCACATAGCGCGCGGCTGGTGCTGCCGGCAAACGAGAAAGCGAGCGAAGAAGCGCGACTCAAGCAGGAAACCGTGCAGCACGAGGTCAGAACTGCCAAGTTCCCGCTCCAGCGACGCGGAAAGAACCGTGTGAGCTTGGCGAGTCAGCAGAGGTGCTTCGCGACGGGCAGAAAGCGAGTAAGGAGGGAGAGAGGCGGACGGAGGACTTGCGGGCGAAAGTGTCGTTTCGTGGTTGCACACTCCTACGAAGGTCGGGGAAGGTAGGGCGGCGGTGAAAACGAGCGCGAGGGTAGCAACGGGGCGGCATCGGGCGAAAGAGAGACGTGGAAAAGAAGCAAGCCAGCGAGAGATCAGAAGCGGAACGGACTTCAGCCAGACACGAACGCACGGGCAAGCCACCTATGCCCACCAGCAAGGCATCCGCACGCCTGTAAGAGCGAGGGCAGTGTGTCAGCAGTCGCCCAATCCCGACGCCGAGGCCACGAGACGAAGCAGGAATCGACGAAAGCAGGCGCACCGGGCCAGTCGTCGCTGAACGGCCGAAGTTATGCTGCGTAAGCGATCCAGCGCTGTCAGTATCGTTCTCTGCGCACGCTGCGCAAGCGTTGGACCTCCGACTGCTCTCTCGCCCGCTCGTCGAGTCCTGGCAGGATGAGCAGCCGAGTTCCCCAGCCCGTTTCCCGCTTTTCCAGGAGGCCGGCTAACACGCAGTCCTCCCAAGAACTCACACGCTACCGTCGCATGCACCCAGTCCCATCCCACGCCGCGTGCAAGCCGAGCGAACAGGGAAACGCACCGGGACTTGGGAGGTCGAGCGACGGCGTGAGGCGGGGGCGGGTCAGGCGGAGGTGGCGTATGAGCATCGATGGAGCCAATAGCCTGGGCTTAGCGAGCCCAGCAAGCCTTGTAAGCGGAGCGAGCGTTGTCGAGGAGGACAAGGAGCGACTCGCTCCCTTGTCCTCGTCCACAACACTCGCACAGCGCTAGGTGCTCCGCTTGATCCAGAAGATTGGTGCCAGAGGCTGTAACACCTTGCCTACCGGCCGCCAGAAGCCCCCAACGTGTTGCGCCCGCTCCTGCTCCTCGTTGAACTTCGAGCACGTCCTGAGACTCGTCGCCGGCTGCTGCTTGAACGCCGTCTTGCTGCTGCTTGTGTTACTGATTGCGCACTCCCGCACGTACGCCCACCATGCCGCGCAACCCCGCTTCCTCGCGCTCCTCCTCTTCCTCCTCCGAGTCCACCACTAGCTCCTCCCCCTCGCACGAGTCCGACCGCGAGACGCCGCGCAAGACTCGACCTACGATACCCTTTCCCACGCACCTAAACAGCTTGGCAATCCGCAGAGTGACTTGCCTTCCTTCGAATTCGTGAAGTCCCGTCCACTGAATCAATCGTCCGTTCAAACAGGCCTGTCGCTACCCGCTCATCCAGCAGGCGCTACCAAGACTCGACACCGCAATCCGAGCCATGAACGCCTTCCTCTCGCGCCATCCCTGCCTTGCAGCGTTCTGCGCGCATTCCTGCCGACTCACATGCCGCCTCTTCCCCCTCGACCGCATTGACCGAGTAGCGAACAAGACACTCGATGTCGTCGAGTACCTCATACCGAGCATCAAGGGCCAGCTGCCGGATCTCAGGGGACAGGTGCGATCTCTTGTCGCGCTTGACCAGGACTGGGCCAGAGTCGGACTGACGCCCTCGTCTCTTGCGGCAGCCCTTTGCTCCCGAGATGCTCAAGGAGGTCAAGCGTGTTCGCAGGGACTTGCCCGGTATACGAGCGCGCCTGGCGGCAGAGCTGGATCAAGGCAAGTCTCCGCCTCGTCCCCGAACCAGTACTCGACCGCTGACTGCTTTTCCGGCAGGCTGTCCGGACCTCGACGACCTAGGCGACGTCCTCGTCGACTTGATCTATGCCGCGGACTACATCTCAATCGCAGCAGAACAGAGTGGCTGCCAGGTTGAAGCGCTTCTCACCGTGCATCTCAAGATCCGCCGGGAGTGGAGCTACGGTGAGCCCACGCTGTACCTCACCTCTCGTTTAACAGGCGCTGATGGCCTCAAGCTCGCAGGGAACCACTACACCGTCCTCGCTGGACACGCGCTCGACTATATCGACAACTGGCTCTCTCCACTGCTCGAGCAGATCCAGGAGCCTCCTGCGCCTCCCGTCACGCACACGCAGACGTAGTGATCCTCAAAAGATTCGAGTATCCGTGCAATCCAGGGCCCGTCTCTGCCTGCCTGTCCGAGGAGTCTCTCCGTCAGTCGCGAGAGCGCAAGAAATGCGAGCAAAACCTCTTCGTTCCGATTCGCAACACCCCTTTCACGTCCTACGGCCCACCCACACTCCTCCGCTCACCCGCACTACCGGTCCCAAGGTACCGCCTCACGACCAAGCCGAGCAAATCCACCCCCCTCAATCGCCCAATCAACACCGCAACGGCAAAGACCACCGCAAGATCGCCTGCTGCGCGCCGTGCGGATGACGCGACGGCGCCAAGGAGGCGGAAGACGAGTGCGAAGAAGGAGGGTTGCGAAGGGGAGCGGGTTCGAAGGGCGAGGGCGGGCGAGGAGGACGAGGGAGGGAGAGAGACGTTCCGGCGTAGTGCGACCATCACCAACAGGCGATTGACCGTCTCCTTCAGGAGCCCGAGCGGTCCCGAGCCGGTAGAGGGCGACGCGGGCAAAGGCGAAGGACCGGCGTGTTCTTCGAGGAGCGAGAGACGCTCGTGTAGCGCCGTGAGGGAGACTTGGATCCGCTCAAGTGCGGCGTCGAGGCCCGGTGGCGGTTGTGCGACGGAGAGCGGGGCTTGGACGGGCGCGGGCGAGGGAGGCGGGAGAGAAGGTGGAGGAACGGAGACGGCGCGCAAGTTCGAGGCGGTGAGAGGAAGAGAGGGCGTTCCGGCTGCGAGCGACGGTCCCGCGGCGATTGAAGGAACCGCCGAACGAGGGACTGGCGTCGAACCCGCGTTCGAGCGGATCGACGAGGCGACATGGCGCGGTGGAGGTGGCGGTCTCGCGCTAAGCGACGCCGGCGCAGGGTGGTACTCGCTCGCTCGTCGCGCGTATGCCTCCTCCTCCGACGCCGAATCGTACGACGAGCCGGTCGAGTACGCGTCGTCCGGGACTTGTCGTCGTCGAACTGGATCCGCGCGCGTTCGAGGCGGACCGTAGCCTGGCAAGGGCGGTGCGACTTGTTCTGGCGTAAGGCGGGAGTAGTGTGAGCCGGTCATAGAGGGCGGAGCGAGGCGGCTGGGCTGGCGGGAGGGCGTCTGTCGAGCGGATTGCGAGGGAGGGACGAGAGGAGGCGGCATCGAGCGGGATGCAGAGGCGGAGGGTCCAACAGCGGGTCGTCGGTCGTCGTACGATGCAGTCGAGGACGAGTCCGAGCCCGTGTCAGTCGCCGACGTCGAGGCTGCATTCGCGAGAAGACGCGTAGACGATCAGCTTCGAGAAAAGCCGCGCAAACGATCGCAGCGCCTCGCGCGACGCACCTCGTCTCCTCGCCTTTGCTCCCGCACCTGCTCCTCCCGGTATGTCCATCTCAAAGTGCTCCAACTCGCGTAACAACTCGACCGCCTGCGTTCGGTCCGAAAAGCTGCGGAGGATCTGTGCGAAGTGGTCCCCAGCCATGAGTTCGAGTTCTGCGCAGCTGCAAGACCCGAAAGCAATGAAACAAACTGCGAACGCACCTGCAGCAACGCCTCGACGTACAGCCGCTCCGCCTCGAGCTGGCTCATCCCCTTCCGCTTGTTCCAGGCGTCCCTGTGCGTCGGAGGGAATCTCCTAGTCAGCTGGATGTCCGACAGACGCCGACAACAGACTCTGACGACAGATCGCCCGGACGCACCACTTTGCTCGTCCGAGAATGTCGAGCATGCCCGGTCGCGACGACTTGACATCGCCCTCGGTGGCTGCGCGAGTTTCAATCCCGTCAGCCTGCGCCCTCGTCTCCACGGTCTCGTCGTACACACCCTGCTTGTACACGCTGCGCACGGAAGGAAGGGCGTCAACACTCTCTCGCCCGGCAAATGAGCGTGCGACGACGAGCGAACGCACCTGTACAGCGTGAGTTTCTGCTCGTAGCTGGTCTGGATCGGGCCGCTCTTTGGCAGACTGTGCGCGCATAGACAACCTCTGTCAACACGCTTCGAGCAGGTGGACGCCAGGTGGTGCCCTCGGGAGGAACAACACGGCGACGACGGCTTCAAAGCGAGTGGACGCACCTCTGGATGATATCGACAGCCCGTTCAAACCGTCTGCGTTCCACATCGTAGAACACGAAGCAGTCAGCGCGCCAAGCGAGGCGTGTTCGCAGAGTGTTCGATGAGGAGCTCACGCGTGAACCCAGTCCGGGTTGGTGGCGAGCGGATGGGGCGGCGCGCGAGACCGCGTCGAGTAGCTCGAGATGCTCGTCATCACAGCAACAGTACAGCGCGAGAGACGCGAGCGAGCGATGTCGAAGAGCGTGAGAGGCGGCGACGAGGAGGAGGGGCTCGCAACGACGGCGGCGAAGTGAGCGCTTCGACTGTCTGAGCTGCTTCTGATGACGTGGGAAAGAGCGCAGAGTAAGACTTGCAGCAAAAGAAGCGCGCGACGAAGAGACCGCTTCGCTCTCTCACGCCGGCAACTCGCTGAATGCGCAGGGATTGGGCCGAGCGACGCCGTTCACCGTTCATCGACACAACAGCAACACCCTCTACGCCACCGCGCTATCCGCCGCAACCCTCAGCGCCACAACCCCCTCCCTCGCCGCCTCACTCGCATCCTCCTCGCCCGCGACTCGCTCCATCCACCAAACGACCTCGAGCGCCTTCTTCCGTACTTCGCTTGTCGCGGGAAGTTTGGTGACTGGACCGGGGATGGAGCCGCGAGTGGGGTGGGAGAGGTGGAAGAAGGGCGCGAGGACGGGCGCGAGCGAAAGGAGGGCCTGCGGGCGTAGAAGTCGCAGAGTAAGCGCGCGTGCGCGAGACATCCGAAGCATCTCTATCATAGGTGAACGGAGAGGAGACGCACGGCTGGAGGTACGGGACCGGACGAGCCTTGCTGCAAGAGCTTGAGGAGGACGATAAGGATGAACTGCGACGAATAGCAATTGAGCGAGAGTTAGACACAATACCGGCGCTGAATCGCAGCTCTCGTCGCCAAGGACGACCAAAGAAAGCGAATCAACCGAGAGCAGCGGCCGACTCACCTCCATATCGTCCTCCCTCGCCTCGCCCTGCTGCCCGCACTCCCACAACCACTTTGGCAGTCCAGCGACCCACCGCGCCGCGGCGTTTGCTTTGACGTCCTTGGCGTTCGGGTTCGAGAGCGAGGAGGGGAAGGCGGGTGTGGAGGGGAGGGAGAAGGGAGCGGTGTAGGACGGCGACGAGTGGATCTGCGCGTATCGAGATCGCGAACATAAAGTCAACATCACTTGCAGAGGATGCGAGTCCGACGGGACCAGATGGCGCGATCGCGCACTCACCAACACCCCCCTCGCAACAAACTCTCCCGCCAACCTCTTCGCCGCGCCCTTCCTCTCGCCCTCACCCGCGTTAACCCCACTCTTGACCGCATACTCGACCACCGCGCTCCACACCTCGTCCGCGCGTGCTGAGGAGGGCTGGTTGAGGAGGGCCCAGAGGGTGGGCGTGAGGGAGAGGAAGTGAGAGGGGGAGAGGGGCTGGCCGAGCGGTGAGGCGGGGGTGGTGAGCTGTGTGGCGGAGCGAGCGATGCATGAGCGAGGAGACGAGAAGTGAAGAAGCGAGATCTGGGACGCACCTCGCCCCTCAACGCTGCGACGACCCACTCCTGCACCCTCTCAAGCACGACCTCCTCGACCCTCTCCTCCTTCTCGCGCTCCTTCTCCCCTCGCTTTCCCTTCCAAATCCCCTTCTCCCTCGCACCCCTCCCCGATCCCGCAGAAGTAAGCACCAACAAGCTACTCAACTCCGCAAACGCAAGGTTCATCACCCTGAAGTGCTCCTCGTCCGCTTGTTGCTGCTTCTTCGATCCCGTGCTTGCTGCTGCTGAAAGGGAGTCGGACGAGCCGAAGGGGAAGTAGGGACTTGCGTGCGTCAACAACGCGAGAAGCATCTTGCGAGCCGGGCCGGAGGAAGAGGTACTGGAGGAAGCGAGCTCGCGCGTGAAGAGTTCGCGAGAGATGGAGAGGACGGAAGAGACGGTGCCGAGGTGGTGTGTTGGGCCGGTCAGGGTCGAGGCGACGGAAGTCGGAGTGAAAGCGGTCGGTGCAGAGTCGAGGAACGAGGAGAGGAGGGTCGGGTGGAGGAGGGAGAGAAGAGTCGGTTGCGCGGAGGTAGGAGCGGAGGTCGAGGCGGTCGGGGTCGCAGGCGGAGTGAACAGCCCGCACTCGCTCAACCCCAGCGCCGCGCCTCCAACGCCGAACGCCGCCTCAAACGCCTCGACCTGCACGCCCTCAATCTCCTCCCTCACGCGCACCACCCTCCGACTCCGCCTCGCCGTTCCTTCAAAGCCCGCCAAAAAGTCCCTATACGCCTGCTCCGACTCGAACGCTCCCCTGAGATACCACGGCTCTTCCGCCTCTACTCCCCTTTCCTTCTGTCCGACGACGCGCAAGACCCGCTCGAGGGTGCCGAGGACTTTGAGACGCGCTTCGGGCGAGAGGTCGGTTGCGATTGCGGTGCCGGAAGACGCAGAGGAGGAGAGGCGGATTTTGAGGAGCGAGAGGAGGGACTCGAGGATGCGAGAGCCGGAGGTGGAGGAGTCGGACGAGGAGGCGGAGGTCGAAGCGTCGGGTGCAAAGGTCGACGAGCTGGAGGAGGAGGAGATGGGCCGGGAGGGGTCGATTCCGCGGACGAGGTCGTCGGGGATGGTGGCAAGGAGGACGTCGATGACCTTGAGAGCGTCGATGCGGACGGGATCGTCGAGGGACGACAGCGCCGACAGCGTGAACAGGACGAGCGTGTTCGAAATCGACACAAAGCTCGTTCGTGGGAGGACCTCGGCGATGTGCTCGAGCACCTTCCTCACCTCCGCCCTGACGCTCCCACTCGCATCTCCAACAAGATGCGCAAGCGAATTCGAGAGCGGAAGGAGGTGTTGCTGGAGGAGGAACGGGTGCGAGAGGAGGAGTTGGTGGATCTCGACGAGAGCTTCGCGCTTGACGGGGACGGAGTAGTGGCGCGTCTGGATAAGAAGTTCGGGGAGGGTCAAGTTGCGTCGAGATGTCGGGGCGGACTTGGGCGCCTCGGAGAGCGACTGGTTCGGGAGGGCGATGGCTGCGTGAGCAAGGTCTGTTAGTGAGTTGTCACCTCCGAGATGCGGGTGGACGCACACTTGGCGGTGAAGGACGTGTTTGTCGCATTGTTGGCGACCTGCTTGCCCTTGCCGAGCTTGAGCTTGGCTTTCTGCAGGGAGGGAATGAAGAGATGGTTAGCTACGCTCCAGCAGGCCATCCAAGTTGAGCTCAGTCCGCATGCCTGCAACCCTGTTTGGCGTTTCCAGCTCCTCGACGAGGCGATCACGCGCATCTCATCCGCACGCCAACCGTGCAGAGCGAGACGCCATCCTCCGGAGACTCCTCGCGATGATAAATTCAGCTCCGGAGTCCCGACAACCGCCCGGAATGCCCTCGAGACAATACCCCTCGTCCCGCTACACCCAGCCTCTCCTCAAAGTCGCCCGACGAGAGAACGAGGACCCTCGGGGCGAGCTCACGGTAAAGTCGGCGGCGCGCTCCTTCTTGTGCTTGCCGGACTTGGGCCTGCGTAGGTTCCTGCTGCGTTAGCTATGCCCTGGCAGTCTATTGAGTCCGCCTTAGCATCGAGCGAGCGAGAAGGGACGCACATCTTGTTCGGAGAGGGAGGTGAGTGAGGAGTGGGACTGGAGAGACGGGGCGACCGCGGGACAAGACAGGCAGCTCGAACGAGTCTAGCAAATGAGTCTCAGCGTGTCCAGCAGCCAGAACAAGCGAATCGAGGAGACTGACCCCGTTCAACTTCAGCGAGCTCGCCCTTGGGCAGCGACACTCATCTCTTGATGCTCACAACGCTTGCAGTGGCTCGCTGACTGCCTTGAAGTCATCCTACGATGCTTTGCTCTGACTGCGCCAGCTCTGGACTGCCCCCGCGCCCTGAGGATGACCCACGCACGCCCTCCGTCGCGAGTTGAGCGATGAAGTCGGCAGCTGGATCTGGCGACCTGGGCGGCAAAGCGAGGCTGACAGGAGCGCCTTCTGGGATTTGGAACTATGCAGGAATGGCCGACTGGGCGATTGCGGACGATGGCCGTCACTTTCCTTTGCTCGCCGTCACCTTTCGTGGTCGCCGCCCGCTTTACAAGCCTGTGATGCTGCTCCCAATCGTGCCGAAGAACGAGCCCTTTGATTTCTGAGCCGCACAACTTGAAGAGACTGCAGCTTGTCCGCTGCTGGCCGTTCCTCCAATGCTACAATACACCGGCTCTTCCTCAACTTTCCCTTCCGCCGCAATCTACACCGACCCCGAATTTATCGACGCAACTCCACGGCCTCCCCCCGCTCTCCCTATACGCGTCTCGGATCGACAGAGCCGAGCCAAACGTCCCGCCGGCGAGGAGGAAAAAAAGTCGCGAGGAACAGTATGAGGACGTTGAGGGCTATGCCGAGGATGGTGCCCTGCGCGGCAGCTCTTGCATGCTCGGATTTGCAAACAGTTGCGGATAGCTGGAACATCGACACGCCGGCGAGCGGGGCGCACGAGGAGTTGGCGGACAGAAACAAACGGCGCGGCGTTGGTCCACCGATCCGCCTCTACTGCCGTACGACCAGGCTCCCCGCCCCGCCAGCTCCATGACTCCGTTCCTTCGCATCTCGAGCCGTCCAGAGGCGAAATAGAAGGTTGGCCGGATGTAGCGCAATGAGAGGCGGGAAGATGAGGTGGGCCGGGCCAGCAGAGTTGGCGACGGGCATGCTGCGTGTGCGGAGCGGAATCTGGGCACCGCCTGCAAGTCACGATACCGAAGAGCAGACCGCGCAAAGAGCATGCCAGGCGAGGAGAGCAAGTCGACGAGAAGGAGGCGGACAAGCCGTTCGCTTCGGCTGCACAGCTCAGGCCAGTCGACCAGAGCGATCTCAAGCTGCACGCGTCGCAAGAGCGTATCTGGGCGAGTTGGCGTGAGCAGTGGTCGGGAGACAAGGGAGCGACTGGGCTTCGAGGTCGTCCATCGCGCCGCGTCTCCCCTAGCTGTCTGTGGACGTCTGCTAGTGTCGTTATACGCCTGCTGCTACCGATATCGACTTCCAGCGGAACCCCAAGCAGTGTGACGAGGTCGGACGGTGAGTTCATCGCTCGTCGTCGAGTTGAGCGACCACGAGGGCGAACGACGACGCGAGGGAGGATGCGGTTGGGCGAGGCAGACTATGGAGGACTGTGCTGGGCCGCCTAGTCCCTCACGAAGCTCCAGCGACGGTTGCGAAGTTGGAGGACGACATGGTCCACCCATCCTCATCGGGCGTCAGGTTGCTGGGATGCGGTTGCAGGGCGTCGCAGGTCCGACGACGATGCGTCGGTAGTTTATGAAGCTGTCCGCTCTGCGCCTGCCCCCGTCACAACACGACGAGACCGGAATCACTTCTCCTCGACTCGATAGAGGTGGATCAGCGCTCCCATGGCTCGCAAGAGGCGCGTTGGGCTTTCCTGCGCCAACAGCAATTCAAAGACTCCCTGGAATGAACACGAAGTACGTCGCTGACCTCTTCGACCTCCCCGCAGAACCGGACGACAGACTTGAACGCTCGCCATGGCCACCTTCTCCTTCGGTGCGTTTCTCCGGCCCACACAGATTAGACTCGAGCGCTCAAACTGCTCACGTCTCCAGGCTCGACAGCGCCGAAGCCCGCGACTCCCGCTCCGACTTTCAGTGCGCTCACACTTCCCTCTCGTCCTCGCATAACCGTGCTGACCCTTCGCCCGCAGGTTTCGGCGCACCGGCCACGTCCGCCGCACCAGCAGCTGGCACGACCCCCTCCCTTTTCGGCTCGACCACGACGCCCGCCGCCTCTACAGCCGCGCCATCGGGCGGCCTCTTCGGTTCCGCACCCGCAACGAGCGGCGCAGGCGGCGGTTTGTTCGGCTCGACTACTTCACAAGCGCCTGCGACGGGCGGCGGACTGTTCGGTTCTGCGACTCCTGCGACGGGAAGTGCGGCACCTCCGACAGGCGGGTTGTTTGGCTCGACGAACGCGGGTACGACGGGCGGACTGTTCGGCGCAAAGCCTGCGACGATTGGCGCGACGGGCGGGCTGTTTGGCTCGACGACGCAGCAGCAGCAGCAGCAGCCGGCGGCGGGAGGAGGGCTGTTTGGGAGCACGACGGCGCCTGCGACGGGCGGACTCTTCGGCTCGACGGCGCAGCAGCAGCCTCAGCAGCCCCAGCAGCAGCAGGCCCCCTCGCTGTTTGGCCAGTCGCAAAGCGCCGCCTCGGCCTCGCTCTTCGGCCCCAAACCCGCCGGCTCTTCCTCCCTCTTCGGCTCGTCCAACCCGCTCCTCGGCTCCTCCACCACCGCCCAACCCACCGCTCCCTCCGCTCCAATCCCCAAACTCGGCGACCCGCTCCCTGTAAACCCTAACGAACCCAGCATCGAATCGCGCTTGTCGGCGCTCAAAGACGCATGGGATCCGTCCAGTCCCAAGTGCAGGTTCCAGACGTACTTCTACAACGAGGTACCGGCGGGACAGAGCGTGGGGATGTATTCGAGGCCGGTTGAGGGCGCGAGGAGGGATGAGTGGGAGAGGGCGAGGAGGGAGAATCCCGAGCCGGAGAAGTGAGTCCGCGCACGTGTTCAGTTCTAGGCGGTCGCTCTCCTTGAGAGCACCACCGAACTGACCGCGCGTGGCTTGCTCACGCAGGTTGATCCCGGCGCTCGCACTCGGCTTCCCCTCGCTCCAGACGCGGCTGAATCTCCAGCAACGCCTCAACAGCCAACACCAAGCGCTCCTTCACGAGATCCACACACACCTCGACTCGCTCTCGTCCTCTCACTCGCTCACGACCTCCCTCCGCACGCTCCGGGCACGCCAGAACGCCGTTGCGCTCGCTGCGCGGCTGAACGCGCTCGTAGCGAAAGCAAGCGCCCTGAGTCCGGCTCGGAACGCGGGGATCAGGAGGGAGGAAGACGAGTTGCGTGTTGAATTGGAGGGACAGGTCAAGGGCGAGGTGGAGCGTGTCAAGGCGCGGATGGGAGAGCTGTGGGCTGGTGTGGGGGCGGTCAAGGCGAGGAAGGGGATTGCGCAGGGTGCGGGTGGAGATGAGGAGGGTGCGGGGTGGGCGGTCGCGGACGAGGAAGGCTTGCGGAAGATCCTCGAGGTGCGCGTGCAGAGAACCTCTTTCTCTCGCCCGTGACTGACGCTCGTGGCCCCGCAGATCCTCGGCTCCCAGCAGTCTGGTCTGGACCACCTCACGCGCACGCTGCAGACGATGGCGCGCGACGTCGATGTCATGAACGAGGCGTTCGGGCTGCAGCGGACCAAGGTGGCGGATGTGGGACCGGTCGGTGCGGCGGGTGAGGGGCGGTAGGTGCATAGGGTGTAGGCGGTGGTGGTCCGGTGTTATCTGGACGCGTTCGAGGCAATAAGGACGGCAGAGTCGTTCGAGAGTTGCTGGTTTCGCTGTTTGGCTCGTTCGTTCGCTTCCGTTCGGCCTGACTGGCTTCGCTCGGTTATCTGTGTGATTAGGAGAGTACTTACACGCCGCCCAGTCACGTCAAAGTCGCCGTCGTTGTGACTTCTTTCGTCCCCCACTTTCTCTCGCTCCGGCCAGTCGCTCTCCTCCCGCTCTCATTGCACCGTGCACTTCGCTTGCACTCGCTCAAGCTACAAGAAGGTTCGTGCATCATCGCTGAGCTGGTCCTACGCTGCCGCACTGCTTGCAACGTGCGGTGGAACGAGTGTCGGTCGACTTGGGCTTGGTCGGGTAACGGCGAAGATGCAGGGCGAGGGAAGCGCTGGTGGTGCTTGGGTACGACCTGATGAAGTCCACGAGGTGGACGCGACCCGTTCTCGCGGCGCGGAAGGCTTTGTCGCTGATCTGCCGCCTCGCGCGACCTTGCCGACGAGGTGGACCCTGCACCAACTCGCTTCAGACGGGCTGAAACGGGTACTGACAGGTGCTCGACGACCCACAGACCCAGTATGGACTCGCCCCCGCACCGCCCTCCGTCGCCGGACGACCCCTTTCTCGAATTCTCCTCGCCTCCGCCGTCGCAACTCCTCCCGCTCCCTCCCGGCATCTACACGCTCCTCCCACTCGTTGACGCGGCAGACAACGTTGCGCTCCCTGTCCAAGGACCGTGGGACGGAATCAGCTGCAAGAAGAGGTGGGAGGAGTGGGTTGCCAAGGCGTCTGTCGCGAGTCGCTTCATGCCCGAGGAGCAAGAGGCGCAGGATTCGGCACTCGCAGACGACGACGACGAAGACGAGGCACCGACGACGGAGCCCGTCGCAGGACGGCGCAAGCCTACGAAGCAAGAACTCGACGCCGAGTTTCTGGCGCCTTTCTTCGTCTCTCTCCCGCCTGCTCCGCCCGGCACGCCCGCACGCCGTCGCTCTTCGGGCGCCGCATCAGCGACTCGTCCTTCCTTCTCCCGCCTGACCCCGCTCGACTCATCCTCCTCTCGTCCTTCGACGCCCGCCGCTTTCGTACATGCGACGCCCCAAACGACCAGCTCCGTCCTCTCCTCCCAGCCCATCGGCTTCCTTCGCCCCTCGATCGTCCGCGCCTTGATCGACGACAACCTTTCCCTCCTCCGCATGAACTGCAAGCCAGTCTGGGCGTTCCAGCCACCGATCCACTACCCCGCGGACCAAATCGAGCCTCCTCGTACTCCGCGTCGTCGCTCGAGCGTGCGGCGTGACAGTACCAGCGCGAACGGGAGTCGTCGACCAAGCATGCAGGAGGAATTCGCAGGCGAGGGAGGCGTCAAGTTGCAGGAGGTTTTGGACGGATTGAGGAGGGTCGAGCTGGGTGGACGCGGGGGCACGGGCCCGTGGGCCGTTGCGTTCGAGGAATGGGTCAACGAGGAGGGCGCCGAGGTCAGGAAGGAGCATATCGATCGCGTCGTGAGGGGGTGGAAGGCGAAGGGCATGTTCGAGGAGTGTCTCGGCGGTGCGTCGCGGCGATACTGGCTGTCGGCTTGAACGGAGGCAGTCGATGCTGACATGACTCCACCATTCCATCTCCCGCACAGGCTGGCGCGACGAGGAGTACACGATCTACGCCCCCTCTCCTCCCGTTCCCTCCAAGTTCCCCTCCTCTTCCGACGATGACGACTCCGAGCCTCTGTCGAACCCGCTGCCCGGCTCGAACGAGGCGTTCAGGATGGAGCGCTGCGCTTGCTCTTTGTTTGGCGTGCCGACCTTCGGGGTGCACTTGACTGGTGCGTGGACGACGCGGCTTCGGCACCAGCGCTTCCAAGCAGCACCTTGCTGATAGAGGTTCTTGCTGTATGCACAGCCTACGTCGGCGGTGATGGCAAGCCCTTGCGTTTCTGGATCCCCCGTCGCGCAGCAACCAAGCCGACGTGAGTTGCGCAATAGTCTCGCTTCCTCCCCCACCTACTGACGCTCGCCGGTCGTCACAGTTGGCCGTCGTACCTCGACAACACCGTCGCAGGTGGCATCACAGCGGGCGACATGCCCCGTCACTCGATTATCCGCGAATGCTGGGAAGAAGCGTCCCTCGACCCTGCATGGGTCGCGCCTCGCCTCCGCCAAGCCGGCGTCGTCACGTACCACTACCGCACGGACTGGGGCTGGCTCCAGCCTGAGGTGCAATACGTCTACGACCTCGAGCTGCCGGACCCGGACAACCTCGCCGACGGCGAACACAAGGTCATCCCGACGACGAACCCGGCTGACGGCGAGGTGGAGAGCTTCGAGCTCCTCTCACTCGAGGAGGTCGTCCAGCGCATGGTCGCGGGCGAGTTCAAGCCCAACTGCGCGCTGTTCGTTCCATCCAAACGTCTTTGTCTCGCATAGACTGACCCGCGCTTCTCTCGGCAGCGTCCTCCTCGATTTCTTCATGCGCCACGGCCTGCTCACTCCCGAGTCGGACACGCGCTTCCTCGAGATTGCCGCGCGCCTGCGCAAGCCCCTCGGCCTGCCCGGTCCCGCATAGACGGACGTGAAGCTCTGCTCACGAAGAAACGAACCGTATCGAGTTGTGCAAAGAAGTCCTCAGTATCCGACTTGGACCGCGTTCGAGACGACAAGCTGCGTTGCGAGATTTTGCGAGGTATGCAAGAGGTACGCTAAACCAGAGCGAAGGGGAATCAACCAAGACGAGGGAAAGGGAAGGGTAACCATCGAGAGAACGGGAATAAAGGCGCGTGAGAAAGGGTAGTCGTTAAGCTAAGTCGTGAAAGCGAAAGAGAGAGTGTCTGTGCGTCGATGGAGACTAGGTGTTGACCTCCCACTGGACGTTGATGGCGTTCGCCCAGGCGGACGCCTCTTTGCGGTTCTTCGAAGCGTTGTCGGCGATGCAGCGGAAGTAGCAGATGGCCTTGTCGCCAATCTTCACGCGGAGGACTGCGAGGATACAGTCAGCACGAGCGAGACGACCGGACCGACGGAAAAGCGGCGAAAACGCACGGTCGTCGGCGCCAAAGACGCAAGCGGGAGGTTCGCTTCGCCCAGAGCTGCCGAAGGGAGTCCCGCGTGCGCTGTTGAGCCGCAAGACGGTGTAGAGCTCGACCGGCGAGTTCGGGTCTGCGTCGAACGGCGGCGGCGGTCGTCGGCACAGGACGAGGAGGTCGGTGCACAGCAGCGCGATCTGTGCGACGGGAAGGTCAGCGAAATAGAGCCTCAAAGGTCCACTCCGCACGCACCAGCTCCACCTGCTTCGTGTCCTGGAAGAGTGTCGCGACCGGCTCTGGCTGCTCGAGCAAGCGCCCGCTCGTCGTGCGGTACGGACTTGGTGGCTGCTGCTCCATCTGCGTCGTCGAGCGTTTGACGGACCGGACGAGGGTAATGTAGCCGCTGCGGAGGAGCGTGCGGTGCGGCTGGACGAGTGGCGACTTGAACTTGGTGACGAGTCGGTTCTGCCACATGACGAGCTGAGCGCGACCTTCGTTCTCGCGCTTGCTCTCGTTGAGTGTGGTGGCGACGGCGTCCATCTCGGCGACAGCCTGCGCGATGATTGGATGAGGCGCGAAGGGCGAGTCCGGCGGGAGCGAAGACGCCAGGACATCTGCTGTAGAGTCGATTGGGGCGGGTGTGCAGGACGAGAGAGACTCGAGCAACAGTCGGTAGCGAGGGATGCGCTGGATCGGGAGTAGGAGGTACGACTCGAGCGAAATTTGCGAATGTGACGGGTGCGCCCGGCAGCGCTGCAGCCATGGAGTGGTGAGCGAAGGCATAGCGAAGAAGCGAACGCCCACGCACCTTCAGCCAACTCCGTATCCGCTTGCGCTGGCTCGAGGACAACGTCTGAGCGATCGAGGCGGTTGCATCGAACGTCGTCGACGATGCGAGGGCGGGCGAAGACAGGGCGGGGGACACAGCGCCGGCGCTCGGACGGTTCGAGCTGTTCTTGCCCCAGCTCTGGATGCGAGCGAGAGCGTCGTCGAAGCCGTTGATGTAGCCCGAGTAGATCCTGCGCACGCAAACAAGGTCAGCAGAGAGAGTGAGGCAGCTGTGCTGGCGCTAACGCACTTCATGAAGGAGGCGTGGTCGACAAAGACCTCGCCAACCTTTTCCGCAACCGTCGTCGAGTCGCCGCCGGTGCGAACAGCCGCGAGCAAGTCGGGCAAGAGGATCTTGCGGTGAAAGTCGCGAATCGCCTCCTGCTCCTCGAAGCATGGTCAGCAAACGCCCGTGAGCTGGAAGAGTGGGCGCAAACCCACGATGTTGCCAAAGACAGCCCTGCGCTCGGCGGTCGGGACGACCGTGTCCTTCTTGCCGCCGTTCATGCTGCTGCTGACAGGCACGCTTGCGCTCGCAACGTAGATGCCGCACAACTCCTCGAGCCCACGCAGGTACGACTGCTCGGTCGCGACAATCTCCTTGAGGATCGCGTCGCGCTTGGCTGGGTCGTCGTTGACCTTCGAAGCCGCAAGATCTGGCATCGAAAGAATGAAGGATGAGCGGTCGGACGGATCGGGCGTATCGTCGAGGAACTGCGAAAAGTGGGCAGACGAGCCTCGTCGGACTGAGCCGTTCGAAGGAAGCCGACGGGTGCTCTGCGCTCGGCGCATCGAGGCGGGCGACGCAGGTCGAGGCGATCCTCCGGGAGTGAGCGCGCCGAGCGAAGGCGAATGGCGCAGGTGCGGTGACGGGTTGTCGAGCGGAATAGCCGGGAGCAAGACGTCGGGTGAGAGGTCGTCGAGGTCGCGAAGGTAGGCGAGGACGTTGCGAAGGGCGGATGCGTGGTCATTCAGCGCTGGAGTACCGGGCGAAGCGGGCGCCGGCGAGAAGGCGTCGAGCAAGAGGAACGACTTGCGCTTGTTGACAGGCGGCGCACTTCGCGGGGCCTGTGCTGGCCCCTTCGACCGCTTGATCGTCTTGCGTCCGAGCGAGCCAAACATCCCACCGCTTGACGGGACCTGCTTCTCCGCCTCCGACTCTTCTCCTCGCGTGACAGGTTGCGAGAACGTCCTCGCGTCTGCATCGAGCGCACCAGGCCGCTTCGACGCACTCGACGACGACCGCAACCGACCGGCCGATACCTTCTTGAGCAGCCGCTGACCCCACTTGCGCTTCTCCTTCTTGTCCGCGTCGACCGGTTCGGCGTTGGTTTCGCCACTCGCACTGAATGCAGGCGAAGGTGTCGGCAGCGGACTCGCATCTTCGCGCAGCATGAGGCTGCCGAGCGACTCGCTCAAGTCGCCGCGAGACGAGGCGCGCGACAAGGCGGGCGACGGCGCGACGGAACTGGACCATGCCGGAATCGACGAGTTTGAGCGCGAGCGAGCGAAGGCGGGAGAGGGAGGGCGCGAGTCGGCGAACTGGGGTGGAGGCGGGAGTGGCGAAGGTGTGCTGCGGAAAGACGCTGGCGGGATGGGCGAAGGAGCGTGCGAGAGTGGCGTCCGTGCACCGTCTTCGCGCTCGACACCGGCGTCGACGAGCAGAGGCCGCACGAGGTTCTGCACCTCCCAGACGAAGGGGTTCTCGTCGATTAGGAACGTCTCGAGCGCGGTGAGGCGGCACAACCACGACGGGAGCATTCTGAGCCGATTCCGCCGGAGCGAGAGCGTGTGGAGCCTCGTGAGCTGCGAGAGCGAATTCGGCAAGCTCGCGAGATTGCACTCGTCGGCGAGGAGGACATTGAGGGCGGGCAGAGTGCCGAGGAAGGACGGAAGAGTCGACATGGCGAGCGAATTGCCCGAGACGTCGAGTTCTTGGAGGAAGCAGCACGAGGCGATGGCGGACGGGATTTCGGAAAGGCCGCATTCGCGAATGTCGAGAACGACGAGGCCGTGCGTGAGCATTGGGACGGCGTTTGTGAGGAGCGGCGCGATCTGGAACGGCGTCTTGCTGCGAGCGAGGATGAGGTGCGTCGTTTCTGTAGAGGAGACCGAGGAGGACATCAGCACAATCCGGCTGAGGCCGAAGTATGTAAAGAGCGTCTGGCCCCACTCACCTCGCGGCAACTCCCTCTTTTCGACCGGCGAATCGCTCCAATCAACCACATCCTCCCTCTCCCTCTCCGCCTGTCCTGCTCCCGCCGTACTGACCGCAGGCGACCCCCTCCACGCCACATCCTCATTCCACAAACTCGTCGCCTTCTCATTCCTCCCGAACGCATTTGGCGGCGGAACGCGAGTGTCGATCTGGAACCCGAACGAATCGTCGCCTTCGTCATCCTCGTCATCGTCGTCTTCGCCAGCATCCGTGGTGGAGACAAAGTCTGTCTCGTCTGCAATCCCGAGACCGGGGGCGGGGGAGAGATAGTCGCGGGTAGAGGGGGCGGGGCGGTAATTTGGGAGGTTGAGGAGCGCTGGACGGCGAGAAGGGGAGGCGAGTAAAGTTCCGGCGCTGGGTCCGAAAGAGTGGGTCGCTGGATGAGGGTGAGTTGAGGGGAAGTGAGGCGGCAGAGGCGGCACAGGCGGGACGGGGTCCGCCGTGCGGAGCCCGTCCACAACGAGCGTCTTCTCCTCCTCCACCGCCGACTCCGCAGCATCTTCGTCCTGCGCAGTCCAATCCGCCACTCCCGCAGACGACGGATCGGACCTCGCAAAGACACCCGGCAGCGGGCTAGGCAAGCTCTTCGCGTACTGGCTCAGCCGCTCCAACTCGCGGTCGAGGTCGTCCTCGTTCAGCATAGGCGGGACGGTGGCGCTCAAAGGCGAGGAGACAGTGGTCGAGGAAGACGATGCGGCTGAGGCGGTGAAGAAGTTAAGTCCGAGGCCCTTGAGCGTATTGGTAGTCGAGGAGGGCGACATGGGCGGTGCGAGGTGGAGCTGGAGGGGCTCGACGGGCCGTGTCCGCTTCAAAGCTGGCGAGGCGGCATGCGGGTCGACCGCAGCCAAGTCGGACGAGGGAAACGACGGAGACGAATAGTCGACCGTCGTCGCAGGCGTCGCAGCGTTCCATGGTTCGCCGTCATCTTCGACCTCCTCCTCGAGCGACGAGTAGAAGACAGCCGAGTTGCGCGCTGAGGCGGACGAGGCGGTTGAGAGGGCGGGGGTGCGGTCTGTGCTGGCAGTCCCAGCACGCAGGCGAGGGAAGGCGAGGCCGCCTGCCTCTTCGAGCGACGGCGAATCGAACGGTTGGATGGCGGAAGGGTTGCCCGAGTCGACATGACCTGCGTCGGGAGTTCCGCCGCCTCCTTCTGTCGCTGCGCCCGAGTCGGCCGACGAAGCGATGGACGCCCGACTCGGTGGACGCGCATGACTCTTCGGTGGACGAGGCGGGCGGGCGGGAGAGTCGGCGAGGGCGGCGAGGGCGGCGGAAGAGAGGGTGCGAGAGGATCTTGGCGGCGAGCGGGGGACTGGACGTGCTGAGGTAGACGTGGGCGGTTCGGCGGATGCAGCGTAGTATTTAGACGAGACCGACGAGGTGGAACGGCTTGTCGAAAGAGTAGTGGACGTAGGACGGTTGTTGGGGTGGACGAGGGAGTCGTCGAGGAGGTCCGCGAGCCCGGTCTGCTCGAGGAGCTCGCTCGTGCGCCTGTCCAACACACTTCCCTCACGCTCATGCAAGCCTTCCGCATGCGGGCGCGCCCGAGGAAGCGCGTCTCGCCGCTGATGACCCGTCGAAACCGAATCGAGTGGTTGAGGCAGCGAGTGCTCGCCCGCAACCGCACGCAGGCCGCCCGTCCCACCATGCGACAGTCCATCATGGCCGAATCGCCTGTCCTGCGCGTCTCGCTCGCCGTCCGACCGCGTTCTCCCACCTCCCGAAGCTCCTGTCTCCTTCATCAGTTTCGAGGACTCCCCATCGACTGGCGGTCTTTGGGCGGGATTGGCGAGCGAAAGAGGGCTCGTAGGCGTATTAAAGAGCGACAAGTGAGTGTCTGACCCGCTCATGCGCGGTGATCGCGGCGTGTGAGCGCGGTCGAGGTGAAGGAGCGAAAGAGGAGCGGTGTCTGCGCGATCAAGCTGTGAGTGGGTGGATCTCGACGTGGACAGCTCGTGCGCACCCTGAGCAACGTCGACAGCGCCGTCGCAGCCAGAAAAGAGCGGTTGCGAGGAGAGAGAGAAAGAGAGGGACGGGGAGCGGGACGAGGTGTCGATCCTCTTCCTGTCTCACGGGTGCAGACCTCGCACTGACTGATCCGCACGCTCGGTTGATTGCAAGGCTTGGAACGGGTGTCCCAAGAAGTTCCAGCGATGGCGAAGATGCGGCCTCAGAAGACTTGCAAGTCGACGGACGGCTCCTTTGCGAGCTTCCCGCTCAGTACGGCGCAGATGAGAGCACAGCGGGTTCGCGTGAGACGTTGGAAGACGCGTCCTCGCCGAAGAACGACGCAGGAGGCGAGTGGGCGTCCAGGTCCCACCGCCTTCTTTCGAGACCACCGAACGCGCGAGGGCTTCCGTCGAGGCCAGCTTCTGTCTCAGCGAATGTGTGCAGATCTGCAGGAAGAGTTCGGGCTAGCGGTGGGAAGCAGATCCTCCGCGGTTGGTTGTCCCGCTAAAAGACGGTCAGACGATTCGATCCTCGCGACGAGTGCGTTGCCCGTCCTGATGGTCAGCATCGGTGCCTTCCTAGGCTGCTTCATCCAGCACAAGGTGCACTCCGCACCCGCTACCGAACAAAGGGGAGAGACTCGCGGTGCGAGCAGAGGAGCTGTTCTGCTCCTCCTACGAGGTCGACTTCCGCTCGTCCAGCCGCTTCTGGTCAACGATAAGCCACGAACAGTAATACAGCGCCAGCGCGATAGCTTGAAGCGTTTCTCAAGATGTACATGCGAGAAAAGAGAGGACGCTTCTATCGACTTCACGCGTGGCCGTTCGAGCCCTGCGCCTTCGGGACCTTGGCAGTCGAGCGGCGTACAAGCTGCACCGATGAGCGAGATTAGCATTAAGTGGAAGCGGAAGCGAACAAAGAGGTCGCAACGCACCTTTCTCGGCCTATGCGTGACCCTCGCCTTGCCCTTACTCATCTTCTTCAAGATCGCAAACTCTTTCCGTCCCGTCGCGCGGCAGAGAGCGTAGAAGCGACTCGTCGGGTCTTCGAGGAGCTTGGCGGGCGACTCGAACTCGATCAGCTTGCCTTTGTCCAGGAGGAGGATCTTGTCAAAGTCGATGATGGTGCGGCTGCAGGGCGCACGAGAGTCAGCCTGAGATCAGAGAGCGCGGGCGAGGGAACGTACAGCCTGTGTGCGATGACGAGGAGCGTCGCGTCGGCGAACTCTTCCCGGATTGTCTGGGTGATGCTGCGAGCGGAGAATGAGAGTCAGCGAAGGCGATGCGGGCGTTCGAACTTCTGCGACGCACAGCTCGTCCGTCTCTGTGAACAAGGGAGAAGCGTCAGGCTGCTGGAAACTCCGAACGAGCAGGGGAAGATGGAACGCACCGTGGTCGGTCGAAGCGGTCGCCTCGTCAAGCAAGAGGATCTTGTTCCGCTTGAGCAGCGCACGAGCCATGCAGAGCAGCTGCCGCTGACCAGTCGAGTAGTTGCTTCCCTACAAACGCATAAAACTGTCAGTAGGGTCAAGCTCGAAAGAAGTCAGACGAGACGCACTCCTTCGGCGACATCAGCATCAAGGTTCCAGAAGACCGAGCGGTTGGTGCCGGCTTCTTGTTCGTCCGGCCGCTCCTCCTCGCGGATGAGGTGGACGCGGCGGAGGGCGTCGAAGATCTCGGCGTCCTCTGCAAAGGCGTGAGCGGATCAGCTAGAGAGCACGAGCTGGAACGGGACGAATGTCGCGCGCACCGTACTGCTCAAACATGTCGAGCGTCGAGCGGAGCGTGCCGGAGAGGATGACTGAAAAGGCGAGTCGGTCAGCCAGAGAAGCGTGACGAAGCGACGAGACGAACTCACCCGGATCTTGCGGAACGATCGTCAGACGCGACCGCAAGTCGAGCAGACCGATCTTGGAGATGTCGATGCCGTCGACAACAATGGCTCCCGAGTGAGCCTCGACGAAGCGGAAGAAAGATGCCGCGAGCGTCGACTTGCCGCACCCCGTCGAACCGACGATGCCGATCTTCTCGCCGGCCTTGACAGAGAAGGTCAACCCGTGGAGAACGTCGGGCAGTTCGGGCGCGTAGCGGATGTGCAGGTTCTTGACCTCGATGTTGCCGGTCGGCCAGTGAGCGGGCGGGCGCGGTTCGACGATCTCGGCGGCCTGCGACGATGCGAGGGTCAGTATGCCGTGCTGAGACGCGAAAGAGCCCCGCCCGACGCACCTCCTGCTTGATCTCGCTGAACTCCTTTGTCCGCTCGACGCCGACCATCGACAGCTCGAGCTGGGTGTAGCGCCGGACGAGGAACAGGATGTCGTTCGAGATGTTGAGGGCGAAGGTGAGCGTGAAGCCGGCGAGAGCTGCATCGACCTTGTCGCCTGCCGAGATAAGGACGTAGCCGGTCAAGGCGACGACCGTCGCGCTGAGGAGCGAGAAGCGCATCGACAGCCAGCGCTGCGAAGGCCGACCGAAATGCAAGTCAGCTCCTGCTTGAACGACAGCGCCGGGAGATCAATCGAGAACTCACGTTCGTGCCCCAGAGGTACCAGTAGAAGGTGACGTTGGTCGTCGCGCGGTCGAGCATCATCGCCATGAACCGGGCACTGCTGCCGAATGCGCGAATGACGGCGACGCCGGCGATCGCCTCGCCGTAGATGCTGAACAGCGGACTCTTGCTGACCGAGTCGAGGCGGCGGAACTCGCGGGCCGAGGTCTGGAAAAGGCGGGCGTCGCGATAGTAAAGGACCGAGATGAGGGCGAAGCCGAGGAGGAATGTCGGTGCGGACGAGGCGACGACGCTGAGAGTCGTGACGACGCCGAGGCCGTACATGAGCGACCGGCCAAAGTTGTCGGGCAGCGAGCTGTCGATGCCTTCGAGATCCTTGCTGAAGCGATTCTGGATCCTGCCGAGCGCCTGGCTGTCGAACCAGCGGAGGGGTGCGCGGAGGACGGCGTGCAAGAGTCGTTCGTGGAGAACGGCTGAGGAACGGAGCGTTCCCGCGTAAAGGACGAACCACTGGGCGGTGTCGACGAAGGCGGCCAAGACTGACAGGATGGCATAGAGGATAAGGTAGTAGTTGGTGCTGTGCGCCGAGTCAGGACCAGCGTCTGCGAAGAGTAAAGTCAGCTCGTCGAGACGAGAACGGCGGGGAGGGAAACGCACCTCCGGACCACTTTCCGAGCCACCACGTCTGCGCGACGTCCGCAAGCTTGGCGCCAGCGAACGCGACGACAAACCACATCCAGAAGAACAGGCCGCCCATCGAGCCGAGGTAGAGCTTCCACACGTCGGCGGAGACCTTTCCGACAGCCCTGGTCTCCTCCTCGACGAGCTTGCGCGGCTTGTGCTCGCCCTTCGATGTTGGCGACACCTTGTCCTTCTTCTGGTCGTCGCCATCGATCGTCGGATCTTGCGGCTCGGAGTCGGACTCGTCTTCCTCGCCAGACTCGCTAGCCGAGGTGACGTCGGTGGACGAAGCAGGCGTCGAGTCGTTTCCCTCGGCGACGATTTGCGCGAAGGTCTTGTTCTTGGGCTTGCCGGCGTTGGGCGGGAGGAATGTCGCAGGTTTACGCGGCGAGGTCGAGAGGACGGACGGCTTCTTGGGCGAGGTCGAGAGCACGCCGTCCGCTTTCGGCTCCTCGTCCGCCGCATCCTTGTCGTCGCCAGCGATCGCCTTGTAGCCGTCCGACTCGAAGAACTCGCTCGACGAGCCGGAGAAGGCGACGCGGCCGTTCTCGAGCGAGACCTGCGAATCTAGAGTGGTCAGTCGGAGCGCAAGAGGCGGCGAGCAGACCCTACGCACAACAAAGCCTGCTCCGGGCGCGGTGAGCTGGACGTGGTGCGAGACGAGGATCACCGTGCGGCCCTTGAGTAGCGGGCCCTTGAGGCACTGCTCGTAGATGTGTGCGGCGGTGTGCGCATCGACAGCCGAAAGAACATCGTCGAGGAGGAGGATGCCAGCGCGAGAGTAGACAGCGCGAGCGAGCGAGACGCGCGCCTTCTGTCCGCCAGAGAGGTTGATGCCCTTCTCGCCAATCTCGGTGCTGTCGCCGTCCTCGAGGATGGCCAAGTCGCTCGTCAAGCTGCACGCCGCGAGGGTTTTCTCGTACCGTTCTTTGCGGAACGGCAGGCCGAAGAGGATGTTGTTCCGCACGCTGTCGTTCATGAGCCAGGCTTGTTGCGGGACGAAGGCGGTGTGCGAGGGGGCGATCCAGTTCTCCTCGGTGAGGTAGGCGTCCCAGTCGAGGGAGGGGAGGGCGATGGCGGACGGCGGCGAGCGCGGGCAGTGGACCGAGCCGGAGAGGACGTCGACTTCGCCGAGGAGGGCTGCGCGTTCGAAGCGCAGCGCGATTAGTCTTCACTCATACGGCGAGCGAATAGAATGACAGCGATCTCACGGACGCACCAAGGAGCGACAACGTCTTTCCACTACCGAGCCTGCCGCAAATAAGCGACATCTCGCCCTTCGGAAACTCGAGCGTCAAGTCCTGCAACTCGAACGGCTTCTGCGCGCCCTCGTCCTCCTCGTCGTCGTCCTTTTCGTCCTCGTGTTGAGGCCACGTGACCGTCGCATGGTCGAACGCGACGCGCTCGTCCGACCCGTCCGTCTCGAGTCCCGTCACGCCCGCTCCTCCACCCTCAGCAGAAACCGGCACGTCCATCCCTTGCAAATGCTCAATCTCCGGCATGCGGAGGAACTTTTCGATCCTGCGCAGACTAACGAGCGACTGGAGCGCGGACTGAAGGACGTCCGGTACGACGTTTAGGGCGAAGCGGAGTTCGTTCCAGACTGAGAGGGCGGTGAAGGCTGTCGAGGGCGTGAGTTGGCGGTTCATCAGGAGCGGGGAGGTGTAGGCCCAGAACGAGACGAGGATGCACTGCGCTCACGAGTCCATGAGCATCTCGCTCTCCCTCGGAGAATGGTGCGGGACTCACGAGTATAGGCGAGATGGACCAAATTCCCTGGAACGACACCTCGAGGAAATAGTTCCACCTGAGCGTCTTCAACTCGTCCCTCCTGGCATCAAGGATGCGCTTCTCGAACGGCCGCTCGAAAGCGTAGAACTTGATCATCCGGATCGAGCCGAGGACTTCGTTCATGAGCGAGACGCGGCGGTCGCGGGTGGCCATCTGTGCGACGGGCGGGCGGGAGGGCGTTAGCGAGCTGAGCGAGCCGTGCGGGCGTGAGCGGGAGACGTACGAGCTTATCCTGCGTCGTCATGAACTGACTCGAAGCCCTGCGTACGCATCCCACAACCTATCAGCTCACCTTCTCGCAAGAGGAGGGATTGGGGAAAGGGGACGGGGCGAACGCACCAATTGTTGAGCGGCAAGAACAAGACCGCCACAGCTATACCGATGAGCGCCGCGTAGCCGATCAAGGAGTAGAGGAAGACTGGTGCGCCACGAGCATCGTCAGTGCGAGGAGCAGCAGGACGGAAAGGGGAGGGGGAGGACGAAACTCGTGCCGATGAAGATCTCGATTGGGGCGTCCCAGCTGCGCGCGTCGAGGGACGAGCCGTCAGTCTCGTCCGGCTCAACTGGCCCTACGTTCGCCTGCGCGCTACAAAAGCGACACGAGCGAGCGAGAGAGTGAGCGAGGAGCGAGACGGCGCGGACGTACCACGAGAAAGCCCAAGTCGCAAAGTCCGCCACCCTTCACACGTCGCGATACACAACCTCATCAGCTGCATCCTCGACCTCAGAAAGAGAGTCAAGGGAGGAGGCGAGGCCGACGCACCGCTCCGAGTCGATCGCAAACAGGTTCGTCAACGAGCTCTTAGTCTTGAAGCCTCCCGTTCCTTCCTTCGCCTCTTCCTCTTCGTCGTCGTCTCCCTCGTCAGCGTCGTTCGAGTCGTTCGAATTCGGGGAAGACGGGGAGGAAGTGGAAGGGGCAGAGATGTCTTTCCGCCGGAGGGTCTTGTCAAAGATCAGGGTGTTGAGTTGGACTCGAATACCGGTGGAGAGCATCGAATTCGAGACTGTTTCCCTCACGTACTCGCTGATATCAGTACTCGCCCGGGGAAGGAGAGAGGAAGGGAAGGAGCGCACCAAACCACAACTGTCCACTAACGAGACTCTCCACCACCGCTCCCACGAGTAGCCCGACGCAGTAGACGTAGCCCCACTGGAGGGACTGGTCTGGGCTGGTAGGGCGCTCTTCGAGGAAGAGGACTAGGCGTTGGAGGAAGAAGGCAGGGACGTAGCTGCGGCACAGCAGGCGTCAATGGGACGTTGGGAGAGATGGTAAGAAGGCGAGGAGGGACGGACTAGAGCACTGCGTTGATTACCGAGAGGCTGATCTCTGCTCGTCGCACCAACCCTCGTCAGTTCACAGTGAGGAGTAGACGCGGGGGCGGGGACTCACGCCAGAAGAACAACCTGCGATTAACAACCACGATCCTCCAAAGCAACGGATTCCAACCCCTCGGCGCCTTGTGCATCAACTCCTTCGACTCTTTGATCTTCCTCCAAGCGTTCGGGGCGCGGTCCGCTGCTGGAATCGCCGGGAGGGTTCCTTCGTCCATCGGTTCCGCGCTGGTGTAAGAGGTATGCAGGACGGGAGAGATCCATGAGAAGAGGAGGAGCGAGAGTGGGGAGGTCGAGGGGAGGGTGATTATGGGTTTCGCGGGGGTGTGCGAGGGATGGATGAGGGGTGCGGAGTGAGGGGTCGTTCCGAGGAGGAGGAAGGCGGCGAGTTGGAGTGATGTCGAGGCGAGGAGGATGGCCATTTGAGCGGCGTACGAAGGGGAGCCGTACGATTCGCGAGGAGGGAGGAGGGAGAGACCCGTTGAGCGCGGGAGGAGCCATCGGAGGAGAGTGAGGGCGAGGAAGGCGGAAGTGAGGGTGAAGAGGAGGACGGTGAGGCGCCAGTGGGTTTTGAGCGAGGCGCGCGAGGCGGGAATCGGGTGCGGGAAGGAGAGGAGGGAGAGGGCAAAGGTCACAGTCTGTGCGGAGGGTACGAGTCAGTCCTGCGCAAAGTGAGCGGCGCAAGAAGCGAACGCACCCAGAAGACGACCCTCGCCGCCCGCTCGACCCAGTCCCGCCATCCGTACCGCCCGAACGCAAGCGGTTCCCACCCGACCCGGAACAACTCGAGCGCCAACAAGGCGGTCAAGACGACACACGCAGCCGCCTTCTTCGTGCGCCTCAAGTGCGGGTAGAAGTGGTCCGGGTCGACTTCGGTGTCCTTTTCCGCTGCGTCGTCTGCCTTGTCGTCTTGGTCGTCGTTCAGTTGGATTGGCTGTGTTCGCGTCGCAGGCAGGGAGAGAGCGACGGCGGTGGATGCGACGCAGGCGGGGACGGCGAGGGCGAGGTGAGGGATCCAGGGGTGGACGACGAGCGAGCGCGGGAGAGCGCCCAGTGCGAACACGAGCATCGTAGCCTCAGTCCGAACCTGTCAGCGCACACACCAGCACACACACAGCGAGTGGGAAGAAGAAGAAGAGAGGACCCGACATCATCATCGTGTCACTCCTCCAAACCGTGTGGCTATCGAGTGGACAGTTACTCGTAGAGTGTACTCGTATTTGCTGGCTCACTCGCGCATCAAAGCGAGCTGTGGTGGAAGAGGTGAGGGACGGCACTCCCCCGCCTCCTGTCGTCGTCCTTGACGCTCGCTCTCGCCGTGCTGCCTCGCTGGGACCGTCGAGCTGTCTGCTTACTCTCTCTGACCACGGCTACACCGTCGCCGCCCGCCCCGCCGCGCAGAGACGACGACGACAGCCTCGCTCGCTCCTCCCCACTTCACGAAACTCTCCATTGCGCGGTGACGGCGTGTGAGGGGGCGCGGGACAGTCGAGGACACGCATAAAGATGGCAGGCGACGGGGTGGACGACCCGTACGTTCCCTTCGCTCCGAGAGAACTCATTCACAGCTCCCTAACTCTCTTCGTCCCTCAACTTCCCGCCCTCCTAGCTCCTTCACCTCCCCCTCCTCCGCCCTAACGCACTACCGCACGCTCTGCACTTCTCTCCAATCGCAACTCCAATCCGCCGAAGACGACCTGCGCGATTTGCGCGAGTTGCAGGACGAGTTGGAGCGCGAGTTGGAGAGGTTTGAGGAGGGCGAGAGGGGGATGAGAGGGGAGGTGGAAGGGTTGAGGGAGGAGAGGGAGGAGTGGAAGGTGAGTGTATGAGCCGTGCAGGGCGAGCGATGGGCCGTTCTGCTGACGGCTCGGTTTCGCTTGTTCTTCCTTCGCTTCTTTCGCTCGACTCGCTTTCCCCGGCTATTCGTCCTTTTCGACGCTTCCCCGCACTCTCGACGACCCTCTCAACTACCGCATTTCGCTCCGAATTGCCGGCCCCGACTTTGTCGCCCTCGACTCCGTTGTCCGTCTTTGCGCTTTCCCACCACCCCGCCAAACCCGCTCGCTCGACACTGCGCCCTCCCGCAGTCCAAATACCTCCTCGCCCTCTCCTCCCACTCCTCAACCATAACGCACATGCAAAAAGAGCTCGAGTCGCTGCGTCTCACGGAGCGCGGGTTGAGGAACAAGTTGAGAGAGGTCGAGGTGGATAACGATGATCTCGAGGGACGGGAACGGTGCATCCCTCTCCGCCTTCCTTTTCTCCTTGAACTGGACTGACATAGAGGGGCGTAGGGCGACGAGTTCGAGTCTGGCAGACCTCGAAGCGCGGTACAACAAGTCACTTGAGAGGATCGCGTTGTTGGAGGAAGAGTTGGTGGGGAAGGCGAGGTTGGAGGAGGAAGTTCAGAGGGCTAGGGACGAGTTGCGAGGTGCGTCTTGCTCCCTTCCCTTTCCTCGCGAAGTTTCTCGGGGCGGGATGCTGATGGGAAGACGGGCAGACTTGAACGAGGAATTGGCGATCACGAAATCGCAACTTGATACCGCTACCGCCCGCCTCGCCTCACAGCACACCGACTCGAACGCGACACCTACGAAGCCCCCACCGCGTCGTCGAACTCCTTCTCCGCCCGCCTCGCCGCAAACTCCCACAATCGAGTTTGTCCAACCTACGCCCGTTTCATCACGCACGACTCCTACGACCTCGGCTTCTCCATCGAAGCTTCCTCGCCCGCTTTCGTTCTCCTCCTCCTCGGGCTCGGGGTCGCTAGCTAACCTCCCTCCCGCTCCGCTCTCCCGCTCCACGAGGCTCTCACACCTCCCCTCCCTCTCCTCCTCCCCAACCACCACCGCCTCACCCTCCAAGCTTCCGCAATCGACAGCAGCCCGGTTAACGCGCAGCGACACGGCGAGCATGATCCGGGAGATGCAGGCTATGACTGGTCGAGTGAGGCGGTTGACGGAACGGTTGGATCAGGGTCGGGGGCCTGCGCCGCGGAGGGGAGGGGGGAGGGGGAGTCCGAGTTTGGGGAACTTGAGTGCGCGCGCGGCGGGCGGAGGGATGGGAGGGGGGGGGGGAGGGATGACGAGGAGTTCGACTATGCGCTTGCCTGCTACCACTTCCGCGACGAGCTCTCGACCGTCAAGTCGGCTCGACTCGCACTCCCATCCGCAAACGCAATCGACTCGCCCACCTTCACGCTCCGCCCTCCGCGCCTCGATAGGCTCGTCGATTCGTCCACCAAGTCGGCTGAGCGTCTCCTCTACTTCGACCTCGACGAGCGGGACAAGTCGAGCTGCGTCGCCTACGCCCGGAGTGAGGCCGAGTTCGAGGCTCGGAGGGTTGGGAAGGAGTGTCGGACCTGGAGGAGGAGGAGGAGGAGGAGGGAATCCGCCTGTCGCAGGACTGGCGAGTTCTATCCGCGCAGGCGCGACGCACGTCAGACGCCAATCAAGCACCTCCTCCTCTACTTCGGGGCGCTCAACGCCCTCTGAAGACCCTCTGCGTCGCTCGACCGCCTCAGGACTCGGACTCGGACGGCCCTCGAGCGCATTAGGACAGTCGCAAGGCCCAGGAGGGGCGAGACGAGCGAGTGGAGGGTTTGGGTTGCTGGGGAGGAGGGTGTCCCTCGCGAACGGACGCGAGAGGAGGGAGAGGGAGAGGGAGGAGGTACCGCCTGTTCCGAGGTTGCCTGGGCGGTAAGGGAGTGTGATTCTGAGTGCATTGCATTCGCATTCGAGTGAGTGAGAGGGTGATAGGGAGAAGAGAGGAAAACGTTCGCCAGCAACGACGACGAGGAGAGGGTTGTCCTTCGTCCGCCCATTTCCGCCCGCCCTTGTCCCGCGCCGTGCTAACTCTACACCGTCCGGCTCGCCCGTCGCCACCAACGCTGCTCGCCGTGCGATACGGCGCGCTGAATTTGGGTGGGTGGGTGTTGGTGCTCCGCTCACAGCATCCCGCATGGTCGCTGTTCGGTGAGCACGCCGGGTTATCAGCTGGTTGCTGGGGTTCTAGACGCGGGTCAAACGGATTGCCACACACGCTCACGCGACCCGCTTCTCTTCGCTCTCGCTCTCTCTTGCTCCGCTCGCACGCTCGGACACCGCTCAACCTCTCCTCGCTCGCTCTCGCCTCGAGTGCTAGTGGGCTGGCCATGGCTACCACTTCCCTCTCAATCGAGCCGAAAGCCGTCCCGACGCGCTCACCGTCCGAACTCAGCTCGGACGCCGACGACGAGAAGCTCTCGACTTCGACTCCCTCCGCGGTGAAGGGGACGACGACGGATGTCGAGGCTGCGGATGGGACGGGCAAACTCGCTCGGTTGACGGCGTACCTTGCCGGGATCGGGATCGAGACGAGGAGCTTGGAGCGGGTGCAGGAGGACCAGCGCGAGCAGGTGCGCCCTCCTGACACTCTTGGTCTCGCTGGACACTGTGGCTGAATCTGTCTCCTCGTCGCGCCGTGGCGACAGCTGCCGTTGTGGCGGGGGGGGGGGGGGGGGGG